>NC_055992.1:61598043-61901074 GCF_018446385.1 Zingiber officinale
ACAGGACACATCTAATGCGTCATCTTGATGCTTCTTGTAAGCATCCCGGTCAGCTCACGTGGCAGTGGCAGGAGGAGCCTCCGGAATGGGCTGCTCCAGAACGTACAATTTACGTTCTTGGGTGAGAACTATTCTCAAGTTCCTATACCAGTCCAGGAAATTTGCTCCGTTGAGCTTGTCCTTCTTAAGGACAGAACGCAGAGAGAAAAAGTTTATATTCGACGTCATGGTTATCTACAACAGAAAATTTGTAGAAATAAATATCATATTCTTTTAAATCATCTAATTAGGCCTTTAATTAAATGATGCTCCCACTGAATTCTATAATTCCTGTTGGACAAGATCCACATCATACTAACCCTTGAGTTAGCTTTGGCTAATACGCCCAAGGCTTAGTATGATCGGTAGGTAACGATTACCAATTACATCTCTATGCAACTCTTGTTTATAGAATCAATACCCGCATTTATATTAAAACTCGAGTTAGCTTTGGCTAATACGCCCGAGAGTTAATATAGATGTGATTTTGACCTATTCTTTTCCAACCGTTGGAATAATGCCTATAGTTGACTCGATCCAACCGAGTAACTAGGAATACTCAATCTAATTGAGTTTGTATTCATCCATGCGTTGATAGGCGGGACCAAGATTGTCCCTCCGTACCCTACCAAGATAATATGTATTGCTCTGCTTTGGCAGATTCAACAATACATGTGATCGAGGTAGTGATAGGTATCACGGCACGGTTAGGCATTTTGAGTTGGTTCGATCTAGATCTAATCTAATCGAGAAGGATGCATCTTATGCATGACTTAGATCTAATCTAATCGCATGGGTGCATCATGTGCACGACTTAGATCTAATCTAATCGTAAGGCACTAATTAATTAACTACTTATTAAATATGCATCACATACACAAGCAATTAATTAATCTATTTGTGATTTAGTCATGGCCCTACTACGATCTTCTCAAGCCAATTAGAAGATCGATTGGTCAACCTAGGGTCAACAGCTTCTTCAAGCTCCTCCCTTTGACCACCTTGTGTTGCTCGTGCCCGCCTCGGAACTCCGTCTCGTGTGGACCCTCCACCGCTCCAATTTGTACATTACAATTTGAAACTCGAGTTACATTCGAGTCTAAATCTAATTTACAACAAGAAAATAAGAGAAGGCACGACGCGCAGGTCGCGAATATAATACAACACTCGCAAACACAAAACGGCACGCAGGCCGTATTATGAATTACAACACAACCAATCATATTGGGTTTTGGGCCATGACTATCACAAAATTTATATATAATTCAAAATTATATATTTTCATAATTTTTCTATAATTTTAAAACTAATTTTTACAATTTTTATGAGTAAAATTTTCCGGCAGTCCCGTTTAGCGGTTTCGGGCGCAATCGCGGAACGGATCCCCTTGCGGGGCCCAGGGGCAGCGCCCCTACCCGCGATCTAACCATCGTGAGGGTTCGTTTGTGATCCAACAGCGCCTAAACCCGCTATCCCAAAACGATTTGGGCCGAGACATTGCCGTTTCGGAAAAATCTTCACGGCGGGTTCGTTTTTAGCGATTTCGGGTGCAATCGCGGAGCAAATCCCCTTGCGGGGTTAGGGGCAGTACCCCTACCCACGATCTAACCATCGTGAGTTGCTCCTTTGCGATCTAATGGCACCCAAGCCCGCTGTCCCAAACGGATTTGGGGCAAAACGAAGCCGTTTTGGAAAAATCTTTCCGGTAGCTGAAGCCTACAAGTGCCGAGACACTTGTGCTTCGCTTCTACGGAAAAATTACCCATAAAAACTATAAAATCATAATTTTACAGAAAATTACAGAAACTTTAGTTTCATAAAACCAAAAATTAAACTCGTACAATCCTTGCACGTGGCTCTGATACCACTGTTGGGTTTTTCGGGCCGTGAAAACCGCTTTTCGCGTCGCGGAAACCCCGAATCACCCAAAGCCGTAGATCCGTGCAAGGAAAAATTTTGAAAACACAAATACGAGTTTTATACTACAATCTATAGTAGATCTACAAAGGAAAAACCATTTTACCTTCGATGCGTGCCCTTGCAAAATCCCGCTCGTCCAAGGTACTTGTCGGATCTCCAAAGTATCAAGGTAGATACTTCTCTAGTGATATCCACACGAACAAGGAGTGTCTCTCACACTCAAAGGATGGAGAAGAGAGCCCCAAGTGTGCTAGCACTTTCTAGAGCTCTCGGATAGGATTTAAATGGAGGGAAAAAGAAAGAAGAAAGGAAACTCTTACACTCAAGAAGTAGTCTCCTCTTTTGTGACCTTCACCCTTTCTTTCTTCTCTTGGAATACAACTCAACCACCTTCTCTCCCTTCATGGAACCCACGACCAAAAGAGAGGAGAAAGCAAGAGAGAGCTAAGGAGGAAGAAGATGGAATGAATGAGAATGAATTGCATTCACTCTCCTTCATGTGTGTGTAACTCCCTTCCCATTTAATGTGGCCATTAAAGAGGGGATTTGTAACCTCCATGAGGTGTCACACACATGTGCAACCATGATGATGTGGAGCATCATCAATGGTCCACCTTATGCCAACTCACAAATGAGGTGGCAAATGGTCAATTCAAAATTGACCTTTGATCTTCCTTCTCAAAACAAGTCAAACTTGACCAAATCTCTCTCATGGTTGATCTAATCTAACCATTTGATTCAAGCCAACTTAATATAATGAATCTAATTCATTTAATTAAATTGATTCAATGAGTCATAATCCAAATTAGACTCATTGAACACATGAATCAACTTGAGTCTAACTCAATTAGCCCAATTTGGATTACTCTTAATCCAATTTGGTTCATCACATGAACCTAATCCAATTGGTTCATCACATGAACCTAATCTCCATCCACTTGTTCTTTGTGTGTGACCCAATAGGTTCTTGTAACGTTGGCAATGTTTCTAAACTCCTTTAGAAACATAAGCAATGAGCGGCATCTAGCAATACATCATTACTACCCAAGTTACAAGAATGTTGAGATCCAACATCACCTTGTGACTACTAATTGTGACTCCTCACAATATGTGACAAGTGTCCTTCTATCCTAGACATCTAGATTGATTAATGTGAGGCATAGACCGTGTCATCCTCTAATCAATCTAAATCTTGAACTCCAAGTAGACTCACTCGATCAAATGAGCTCAACATCTAATGTTGACTCATTTGGGCATGGCCATGCACTTAGTGGTCTCACTCTATCAAGAATACCGATGTCGCTCCCGTCATATGGGAGGGATAGATCCCATCTACATCACTCACATCCCTCTACATAATTCATTATATACCCAGTAATCGCCTTTATAGTCCACCCAGTTACGGGTGACGTTTGACGAAACCAAAGTACATAACTCCTTATGTAGGGATCCATGGTGACTTCAGGTCTAAGGACTAATAGTCATACTAATAGCCACATGAGAAAGTATATGACACTTATATAACGATCCATGATACTTTCTCATGGCGGGTCATTCAGTATACATTCTCCAATGTATACCCATGTGTCAGCATGATATCTCTATATCCATGACTTGTGAGATCAAGTCATCGAGCTGACCTACATGCTAGTCTTATTGTATTAACACTGTCCCTGAATGTTAATACTCGACTAGGAATGATTTAGAGTAGTGTTCCCTATATCATCTCACTATCGATTCAACTAATCGATTGATATAGGTATGAACCTTCTACTCAAGGACGCTATTATACTTAGTCTATTTGGCACTAATACAAATAAGTATAATAACCAAACAAATGCCTTTATTAATATACAAGAATATGATACAATGAGTCCATACAATCATCAAATGATTGGCTCTAGGGTTCTAACTAACACATGTGAATATGATTTGTTCATATATCCATATGATTAGTTCATATGAAAAATGATTAGTTCATTTTAATAATGATTCATTATTAGATGAGATGTGTGTAATATGATTGATCAATGTTGATTAGATTAGAACATACAAATGATGAGGGGAAACAATTGTTGGGTTCTTCGGGCCGAGAAAACCGCTTTTTCGCGTCGCGGAAACCCCGAGTCACCCAAAGCCGTAGATCCGTGCAAAGATTCGTAAACAAAACTTTTTCGAAAAACTATTTCTTGAACGAGTTTGTAAAACTTTAGATCTACACTAGATGAAAGTTATACCTTCGAAGCGAAGCCCTTCGCGTTCCCGCTCGTCCAAGAAGTTGCCGGATCTCTAGACCGTCAAGTGTCGGTCCTCTAGAAGTATCCACACGGACACGTAGGTGGAGAAAACCTCACACAAAGGTGTGCTAGCACCTTGGTGAGATTCGGCCAAGCAAGGAGGAGAGGGAGAGGGAGAGCTTGAGAGGAAGAAGAAGGAAGAATAACCACACTTAAATGAAAATGAATTCAAAATCATTCACAAAGTGGCCGGCCACTTTAATCTTGTGTAACTCCCCATTAAATGCAATTAATGTGAAGTTAATAAGAAAATGGCTTTGTAACTTCCATGAGGTGGCACCCATGATGATGTGGAATATCATCATTGGTCCACCTAATGTCAACTCACCAATGAGGTGGCAAAAGGTCAAGTCAAAATTGACCTTTGGTCTTCCTTCTCTAGTCAAGTCAAACTTGACCCAATCTCTACCATGGTTGATTTAATCCAACCATTTGATTCGAGCAAACTTAATATAATGAATCTAATTCATTAAATTAAATTGATTTAATAAGTCATAATCTAAATTAGACTCATTAAATACATGAATCAACTTGAGTCGAACTCAAGTTAGCCCAATTAGGATTACTCTTAATCCAATTTGATTCATCAAATGAATCTAATCCTCTTGGTTCATCATATGAACCTAATCTCCATCTAATTGTCCTAAGTGTGTGACCCTATAGGTTCTTGTAACGTTGGCAATGCCCTAAACCCATTTAGGAGCATAAGTAATGAGCGGTATCTAGCAACACATCATTACTACCCAAGTTACAAGAATGTCGAGATCCAACATAACCTTGTGACTACCAATTGTGACTACTCACAAAAATAATGACAAGTGTCCTTCTATCCTAGACATCTAGATTGATCAATTTGAGGCATAGACCGTGTCATCCTCTAATCAATCTAAATCTTGAACTCCAAGTAGACTCACTCGATCAAATGAGCTCAACATCTAATGTTGACTCATTTGGGCATGGCCATGCACTTAGTGGTCTCACTCTATCAAGAATACCGATGTCGCTCCCGTCATATGGGAGGGATAGATCCCATCTACATCACTCACATCCCTCTACATAATTCGTTATATACCCAGTAATCGCCTTTATAGTCCACCCAGTTACGGGTGATGTTTGACGAAACCAAAGTACATAACTCCTTATGTAGGGATCCATGGTGACTTCAGGTCAAGGACTAATAGTCATACTAATAGCCACATGAGAAAGTATATGACACTCATATAACGATCCATGATACTTTCTCATGGCGGGTCATTCAATATACATTCTCTAATGCATACCCATGTGTCAGCTTGATATCTCTATATCCATGACTTGTGAGATCAAGTCATCTAGCTGACCTACATGCTAGTCTTATTGCATTAACATTGTCCCTGAATGTTAATACTCGACTAGGAATGATTTAGAGTAGTGTTCCCTATATCATCTCACTATCGATTCAACTAATCGATTGATATAGGTATGAACGTTCTACTCAAGGACGTTACTATACTTATTTTATCTAACACTAATACAAATAAGCATAATAACCAAAAACCAATGCCTTTATTAAGAATATGATATACATGAGTCCATACAATCATCAAATGATTGGCTCTAGGGCTCTAACTAACAATCTCCCACTAGCACTAGTGCCAATCAGTATAGGCTCTAAGGCCTAAAGACCTAGTGTGACCATTATGCTTCCTCTGTGCCAAAGCCTTGGTCAAGGGATCTGCGATGTTAGCCTCTGTAGGTACTCTGCAAATCTTCACATCTCCTCTATCGATAATCTCTCGAATGAGATGGAAGCGCCATAGTATATGCTTGGTTTGCTGGTGTGAGCGAGGTTCCTTTGCCTGTGCTATAACTCCATTGTTGTCACAATAAAGCTCAATGGGGTCAGCAATGCTGGGAACCACCCCAAGTTCAGTGATGAACTTGCGGATCCAAACTGCCTCCTTTGCTACCTCTGATGCAGCAATGTACTCGGCTTCTGTTGTAGAATCAGCTACTGTATCCTGCTTCGAACTCTTCCAGCTGACAGCGCCACCATTAATGCAAAATACGAACCCCGACTGCGATCTAAAGTCATCCTGGTCGGTCTGGAAGCTAGCATCACTATAATCCTTTACAGTTAGCTCATCATTGCCTCCATATATCAAGAAATATTCTTTAGTCCTTCTTAAGTACTTAAGAATATTCTTGACCGCTGTCCAGTGACTTTCACCTGGATCTGACTGGTATCTGCTCGTCATGCTCAAAGCATACGAGACATCAGGTCGAGTACATAGTATGGCGTACATGATCGATCCTATGGCTGAGGCATAAGGGATCTGATCCATGCGGTCTCTCTCCTCTCTAGAAGAGGGACTTTGAGTCTTCGAAAGACTCACGCCATGTGACATCGGCAGAAATATCTTCTTGGAGTTCTGCATGGCAAACCGAAGGAGTACCTTGTCAATATATGTACTCTGACTTAGGCCAAGCAATCTCTTAGATCTATCTCTATAGATCTGTATCCCTAGAATGCGGGATGCCTCACCTAAGTCCTTCATTGAGAAGCAACTCCCTAGCCAAGTCTTGACA
Organism: Zingiber officinale; assembly: GCF_018446385.1. Classification (NCBI taxonomy): domain Eukaryota; kingdom Viridiplantae; phylum Streptophyta; class Magnoliopsida; order Zingiberales; family Zingiberaceae; genus Zingiber; species Zingiber officinale. The sequence continues at coordinate 61,604,868 of NC_055992.1, forward strand.
GACTGAAGCATAGGGATGTCCTTCCCAATGAGTAGTATGTCATCCACATACAATATGAGGAAGACAACTATATCCCCTACAACCTACTTGTAGACACAAGGTTCATCTTCGTTCTTGATGAAACCAAACTGTTTGATCGCATCATCAAATCGAAGATTCCAGCTCCGAGAAGCTTACTTTAGTCCATAAATGGACCTATGCAGCTTGCATACTATACTAGTATGCTGTGGATCTACAAAACCCTCAGGTTGTGTCATGTACACATCCTCGAGTAGTTTTCCATTCAGAAACGTAGTTTTGACATCCATCTGCCATATCTCATAGTTATGGTAGGCTGCAATAGCAAGCATGATCCGAATAGACTTAAACATCGCTACTGGAGAAAAGGTTTCATCATAGTCAATACCATGAATCTGCTTAAAACCTTTAGCTACTAAGCGACCCTTATAAATAAGTCCATCCATGTCAGTCTTTCTCTTAAAGACCCACTTACACCGAATGGGTTTTACCCCTTCAGGTGGATCAACCAAAGTCCATACTTGGTTGGTGTACATGGACTCCATTTCGGATCTCATGGCCTCTAGCCATTTATCGGAATCTGGTCTCATCACAGCTTCCTGATAGATGGAAGGCTCATCCTCTATGAGCATAACGTCATCATGGTCAGACAAGAGAAATGAATATCTCTCAGGCTGACGACGTACCCTATCAGACCTGCGAAGAGGTATGTCTACTTGAACTGGTTGTTGTTCCTCAACTCTTTGTGGAACAACATCATCCACAATACTTTGTGGTTCCAGTTCAACTTCCATCGAGGCATCAGTGCTATTGTTCTCATCTTGAACTTCTTCAAGATCGAACGCGCTCCCACTAGTCTTTCTAGAAACAAAGTCCCTTTCTAGAAAGACCCCAGTCTTTGCCACAACTACCTTGTGCTGATTGGGAATGTAGAAGTAATATCCCTTAGTTTCCTTGGGATATCCGATGAAATAGCACTTGTCGAATTTGGGTCCTAATTTGTCTGAAACTTGACATCGTACGTAAGCCTCACAACCCCAAATCCTCATGAAAGACACCTGGGCATCTCTCCCAGTCCATATCCTATATGGTGTCTTTATCACGGCCTTGGATGGAACTTGGTTGAGAATGAAAGCTGCCGTGTCTAGAGCATATCCCCATAGATATGTCGGAAGATCTGTGTGACTCATCATAGATCGTACCATATCTAATAAGGTACGATTCCTTCTTTCGGATACACCATTCCACTGTGGTGTTCTAGGAGGAGTGAGTTGAGATAAAATCCCACACTCAGCTAAGTAGTCACGAAACTCATGACTTAAGTATTCACCACCTCGATCTGATCGAAGTATCTTAATACTCTTGCCAAGCTGGTTCTGTACTTCATTCTTGAATTCTTTGAACTTTTCAAAGGATTCAGATTTATGTGTCATCAAATACACATAACCATATCTACTGAAGTCATCAGTAAATGTGATGAAGTACCTATAACCGCCTCTAGCAGCGACATTGAAAGGGCCACATACATCACTATGTATGAGTCCTAACAAATCAGTCGCTCTTTCACTGTGCCCACTAAAAGGAGTCTTGGTCATCTTGCCTCGTAGGCATGACTCGCATATCTCATATGATTCAAAATCAAATGAGTCCAGCAAACCATCCTTATGGAGCTGGGATAAGCGCTTGTCATTTATATGACCTAAGCGACAGTGCCAGAGATAGGTGTAGTTCATATCGTTCGATTTGAACCTCTTGGTACTAACGTTATAGATAGGGCTCTCTAGATCTAGAATATAGAGTCCGTTTATCAGAGGTGCACTACAATAGAACATATCGTTTAAATAGATAGAACAACATTTGCTCTTTATTATAAACGAAAATCCTTTCTTGTCCAAACAAGAAACTGATATAATGTTCTTAGTCAATGCAGGCACATAACAACAATCGTCTAACTCTAGTATAAGCCCAGAGGGCAGAGATAGAAAATAAGTTCCTACGGCAACAACAGCAACCCGTGCTCCATTGCCTACTCGTAGGTCTATCTCGCCCTTTGTCAATGCTCTGCTATTTCTCAGTGCTTGTACACTAGTACAAATGTGCGAAGCACATCCGGTATCTAATACCCACGACGAAGAAATAGAGAGGTTGACTTCTATAACATTTATACCTGAAGTAGAAATCTTATTTCTCTTCTTGTTAAGACCTTCCAGGTATCCTGTGAAGTTCCTCTTCCAGTGCCCTTCTTGTCCTTGATATAGTTGACAAAGATGTGCAACCATATCGTAAGCACCCATTAACTCATGTTGCTTCTGAAGCTCAGAGTTCATGGTCGCGAGCATTAGACATGACACATCTAATGCGTCATCTTGATGCTTCTTGTAAGCATCTTTGTCAGCTCGCGGGGCATTGGCAGGAGGAGCCTCCGGAATGGGCTGCTCCAGAACGTACAATTTACGTTCCTGAGTGAGAACTATTCTCAGGTTCCTGTACCAGTCCAGGAAATTTGCTCCGTTGAGCTTGTCCTTCTTAAGGACAGATCGCAGGGAGAAAATGTTCGTATTCGACGTCATGACAATTCTACAACAGAAATAAATGCAGAAATAAGTATCATATTCTTTAAAATCATTTAATTAGGCATTTAATTAAATGATGCTCCCACTGAATTCTATAATTCTTGTGGGACAAGATCCACATCATACTAACCCTTGAGTTAGCTTTGGCTAATACGCCCAAGGCTTAGTATGATCGGTAGGTAACGATTACCAATTACATCTCTATGCAACTCTTGTTTATAGAATCAATATCCATATTTATATTAGAACTCGAGTTAGCTTTGGCTAATACGCCCGAGAGTTAATATAGATGTGATATTGACCTATCTTTCCAACTATTGGAAGAATGCCTATAGTTGACTCGATCCAACCGAGTAACTATGAATACTCAATCTTATTGAGTTTGTATTCACCCATGCGTTGATAGACGGGACCAAGATTGTCCCTCCGTACCCTACCAAGATAATATGTATTGCTCTGCTTTGGCAGATTCAACAATACATGTGATCGAGGTAGTGATAGGTATCACGGCACGGTTAGGCATTAGAGTTGAGTCGATTGAGATCTAATCTAATCGAGAAGGGATGCATCTTGTGCACGACTTAGATCTAATCTAATCGCAAGGGTGCATCATGTGCACGACTTAAATCTAATCTAATCGTTAGGCACTAATTAATTAACTACTTATTAAATATGCATCACATACACAAGCAATTAATTAATCTATTTGTGATTTAGTCATGGCCCTACTACGATCTTCTCAAGCCAATGAGAAGATCGATTGGTCAACCTAGGGTCAACAGCTTCTTCAAGCTACTCCCTTTGACCACCTTGTGTTGCTCGTGCCCGCCTCGGAACTCCGTCTCGTGTGGACCCTCCACCGCTCCAATTTGTACATTACAATTTGAAACTTGAGTTACATTCGAGTCTAAATCTAATTTACAACAAGAAAATAAGAGAAGGCACGACGCGCAGATCGCGAATATAATACAACACTCGCAAACACATAACGGCACGCAGGCCGTATTAAGAATTACAACACAACCAATCATATTGGGCTTTGGGCCATGACTATCAAAAATTAATATATAATTCAAAATTATATATTTTTCATAATTTTCTATAATTTTAAAATTAATTTTTAAAATTTTTACGAGTAAAATCTCCCAGCGGTCCCGTTTAGCTGTTTCGTGCGCAATCACGGAACGGATCCCCTTGCCGCGATCCTACCCGCGATCTAACCATCGCGAGGGTTCCTTTGCGATCCAACAGCACCTAAACCCGCTGTCCCAAAACGATTTGGGCCGAGACATTGCCGTTTCGGAAAAATCTTCCCGGCGGGTTCGTTTTTAACGATTTCGGGTGCAATCGCGGAGCAAATCCCCTTGCGGGGTTAGGGGCAGTGCCGAGACACTTGTGCTTCGCTTCTACGGAAAAATTACTCATAAAAACTCTAAAAACTCAATTTTTACAAAAAATTACAGAAGGTATATTTTTCATAAAAATACAAACGAACTCGTACAAGTCTTTGCACGTGGCTCTGATACAATTGTTGGGTTCTTCGGGCCGCGAAAACCGCTTTTTCGCGTCGCGGAAACCCCGAGTCACCCAAAGTCGTAGATCCGTGCAAAGATTCGTAAACAAAACTTTTTCGAAAAACTTTTTCTTGTACGAGTTTGTAAAACTTTAGATCTACACTAGATGAAAGTTATACCTTCGAAGCGATGCCCTTCGCGTTCCAAGAAGTTGCCGGATCTCTAGACCGTCAAGTGTCGGTCCTCTAGAAGTATCCACACGGACACGTAGGTGGAGAAAACCTCACACAAAGGTGTGCTAGCACCTTGGTGAGATTCGGCCAAGCAAGGAGGAGAGGGAGAGGGAGAGCTTGAGAGGAAGAAGAAGGAAGAATAACCACACTTAAATGAAAATGAATTCAAAATCATTCACAAAGTGGCCGGCCACTTTAATCTTGTGTAACTCCCCATTAAATGCAATTAATGTGAAGTTAATAAGAAAATGGCTTTGTAACTTCCATGAGGTGGCACCCATGATGATGTGGAATATCATCATTGGTCCACCTAATGTCAACTCACCAATGAGGTGGCAAAAGGTCAAGTCAAAATTGACCTTTGGTCTTCCTTCTCTAGTCAAGTCAAACTTGACCCAATCTCTACCATGGTTGATCTAATCCAACCATTTGATTCGAGCAAACTTAATATAATGAATCTAATTCATTAAATTTAATTGATTTAATAAGTCATAATCTAAATTAGACTCATTAAATACATGAATCAACTTGAGTCGAACTCAAGTTAGCCCAATTAGGATTACTCTTAATCTAATTTGATTCATCAAATGAATCTAATCCTCTTGGTTCATCATATGAACCTAATCTCCATCTAATTATCCGAAGTGTGTGACCCTATAGGTTCTTGTAACGTTGGCAATGCCCTAAACCCATTTAGGAGCATAAGTAATGAGCGGTATCTAGCAACACATCATTACTACCCAAGTTACAAGAATGTCGAGATCCAACATCACCTTGTGACTACCAATTGTGACTACTCACAAAAATAATGACAAGTGTCCTTCTATCCTAGACATCTAGATTGATCAATATGAGGCATAGACCGTGTCATCCTCTAATCAATCTAAATCTTGAACTCCAAGTAGACTCACTCGATCAAATGAGCTCAACATCTAATGTTGACTCATTTGGGCATGGCCATGCACTTAGTGGTCTCACTCTATCAAGAATACCGATGTCGCTCCCGTCATATGGGAGGGATAGATCCCATCTACATCACTCACATCCCTCTACATAATTCGTTATATACCCAGTAATCGCCTTTATAGTCCACCCAGTTACGGGTGACGTTTGACGAAACCAAAGTACATAACTCCTTATGTAGGGATCCATGGTGACTTCAGGTCTAAGGACTAATAGTCATACTAATAGCCACATGAGAAAGTATATGACACTCATATAACGATCCATGATACTTTCTCATGGCGGGTCATTCAGTATACATTCTCTAATGCATACCCATGTGTCAGCTTGATATCTCTATATCCATGACTTGTGAGATCAAGTCATCTAGCTGACCTACATGCTAGTCTTATTGCATTAACATTGTCCCTGAATGTTAATACTCGACTAGGAATGATTTAGAGTAGTGTTCCCTATATCATCTCACTATCGATTCAACTAATCGATTGATATAGGTATGAACGTTCTATTCAAGGACGTTACTATACTTATTTTATCTGACACTAATACAAATAAGCATAATAACCAAAAACCAATGCCTTTATTAAGAATATGATATACATGAGTCTATACAATCATCAAATGATTGGCTCTAGGGCTCTAACTAACAACAATGTTATCACTTGATTTTGTAAACTAACTCGTGTAACACCCGTAAATTTTCTATTCCAAAAGAGCAAAAAGAAATAAAAGAAGAGAATAAAAATAAAAATATATTCATAAATGACCTGGGCTAGGATTCAACCCTAGACCTCTTACTTGAGATTTGTTTAAGCAACAATTAGGTGGTGGTAAAGCATCACATTGGCAATAAGAAACAATTCCTTATGTGCAGGTTTTGTGGGAAGAGATGCTTTAACTTCCACTTAGTATAAAAGGGAATGGAAGAGACCAAAACCTAAAATCTTTTCATTTCCTCTTTTCCTTTAGCCGAAATTTCTTCCTCTTCCCTTTAAATTTCGGCCAAGAACCTTAGGGTTCCATCCTTTGAAGCTTTTCAAGAGGAGAATCTAAGAGGAGGGTTTTCTTCCGGAGATTAGTACGCGGGTGAAGAGAAATCCGGAGGCCAAGGCATACAAGGAGGTTTATTCTCCCAAAACCCTAGTGGTATAATTGTAAGAAATAGCAAAAGGATATAAGTATCTCTCACCTGCAGTATAAGTTGCTTCGATGTTACATATATTGATACGTTTTAAGCATGTAAAGGAAGATGCATGTTATGAGATGTTTATTGCATGTTAAGAAAAGATAGATTCTATGATATATAAGATGCCCTCCAAGTTTGGGATTAAGAGTAATGTTAGAGTATCTTGATTTGCTTCCCATTAAATTTTGGGACTAAGAAGCATAATCAAGTGCCCTAAAGTGTTTCCCTATAAGTGTGAGGGATTAAGCGCACATAAGGTGCTTGTTGAAATGAGAAGTGCAAGTATAAGAAATGAGCATTTAAAAGAAAGTATTTTACTTTAGAAAGGCATGTACTGGACACAAGGTCCATGGGTGGGCTCCTAGATCGCCCCTAGGCCCATAGATCGCCTAGTAGTACCTTGATAGGTTCGAGATTAGCTACCTCATATCTTATTAAGGATACGCGCAAAGTGGTACAATGTCGGGCCCAAAGAAAGTTGATTATGTAATATAAAGTTTTCAAACTTCATGGTTTGTCTTAGTGGAAGTTTCCTAAGTAGAGAATTTGAGTCCTATTTGGTAGCTTTGATGAACTCTATAATATGCCAAGATTCCTGTGTTCCTTACATTACTAGAAAGGTTTTTAAGTTGATGGTTTGCATGATAAACTGGTTTAAAAATACATGTCATGTACATATTTCCGAAATATAGTTTTTAGCGTGAATTACAGTCAAGTGCATGTTTTGATTTTTCCCAAGCAGTTCAAAAAAAAGCATGTCCTCTTTTAATGTATCGTTTTGTGAGTAGATAGTACTTACTAAGCATTTGTTTATAGATTTTCATTTCCTTATACTGCAGATAAAGCTAAAGGAAAGCACGAGTAAGAGGGGGCAGCAGGAGCAGTGCTTGGTGGGTGTGTGTGTGACGGAACCGTGGAAAGGATCCTGGAACTTACTAGTGCAGGGAAGGTGTTAAAAACTGGGTGTAGTGTAATTTCCTACTTTTTGGTTATGCATGAAATACCTTTAAGAGTTTGCCTATGATGAATTTATAGTTTGCTAGCAATTAGTGTGTCAAAGACTCTTCCTCAAGTAAAGGGATAGATGGGTAGTCTAAGGAGGAGTACAAAGGGGAGAACAACTCCTTTTGTAGGGCTGGGTGTGACCCCCACACGGCTCGTGACACAGCCGTGTGGATTCACATGACCACGGTCCTCTCCCTTTCGGCCAAGGGGACACAGTCGTGTGAATTCACACGGCCGTACACCTCCTGCTCTCGGCCAAGGTGACACGGCCGTGTGGTTTCACACGACCGTGCACCTCTTCCTATCGGCCAGAGTGACACGACTGTGTGGATTCACACGGTTGTGCACCCTTTTGGTCTCGACCAAGGTAACACGACCGTGTGAAGTCACACGGCCGTGCACCTCTTCTTCTCGGGTAAGATGACATGACCATGTGGCTTCACATGGTCGTGCCCTACTCCAGTAGTGAAGGCCTTACATGGCCGTGTGGCACACACGGCCGTGCCCAGACTCGGGCCAGGTAAGGTCACATGGTCGGTTATCACCACACGGGCACGACTAGCTCCTTCTTGGGTGAGGCTACACTGCCGGTCAGGGTCACACGGCCCAAACCCTCTAGAAGCTCTAGACTTCATCTTAGCTCTACATCACTCCAAACCATGACTCAACAGTCGAAACAAGTTCAGAGTAGATCTTTAAACCGAGCAGTGTGCATATAACGAAATCTTTAGAAGTTATGAAAAGTGTAACGTCCGTGACTTAGGTTTGGGTAAAGAAGTAGGGTGGGCATTTACAACTCTAATTTACACTGAGTCAATAAATAATTACACATATATGAATTACACTGAAATAATAAATAATGTGTTTATTTATGTAGATCATGACAACTAAAAACATCATAGTTGAACTCAATAAGGGTGAGAAATTATATGGGGATAACTACAAAATCTGGCATCTCAAGATACAATACGTTCTTGAGGAACAAGAAGTTCTAGAGGCTGTAAATCAAATCATGGAAGAACCAGTTGATGGTTGTACAACACAGCACAGATGTGACCTTGATGCCTATAAGGCATGGAAAATGAAGTACTTCATTGCTAAGAGTATATTGATTAGTTCAATGGTGGATGACTGATAAGCTATGAATTGACACATTAATTTTGGGTTAATATTTGGTATTCTTTATATATTTGCACATGTTTAATTCCAATTTTGATCATGTTTCCCCAAACAAGGTTTTTATGAGCTTTATGATGTTTTTCCATCTTATGCATGATTTATTTCTCATTATGTGAATTTGGTCTTGTAGGGTACTAATGGGTTCATGATTCAAGTGGAGGCATGGTTCACTCAACCAAATGGAGCCCAAAACCCAAATTGACCACAATTGAGCTTGGATTCGAGTCAAACCCCAGCTGGACCAAACCCTAGGTATAAAAGGGAATTTTTGGCACGGTGAACAGTGAGCTCGCGCTATTGTTCATCGTGCCAGATTCTTGATGGCGCGGTCGCGACTCCTCCCTTCTTCCAGATCTTCGAATCAAGTTGTCATCATCGGAGTGGAGTTCCTCAGCTTCCAGCAACCGGTTTTCGACCTTCGGCGCATCTCCAGCGAGCGTTTTTGTGGGCGAGATACTGTAGCTGCGGGGCGCGATTTTCAGCTAAGACCAGCGGTGTTCTTCTGGTCCAGGTTTCCATTCCTTCGCCGGATTATCGGCGGTGGTCCTCCGGTGATTCTGAACCCTTTCCGACAGCACCTCAACGTTCCTAGCTTCATTTCTCATCTCGCGATTCCAGTTCAGAAAAACGCAGCAGCGTGCCGCAGAGAATCATTTCAGAAACTGATAGCGCTAGAGATTTGTGAGCTGGTACAAGTGAATCTGAGGTTGTCTTGAAGCTTGAGGACACCAAACCGATCTCTGTTGGAGTGTTCTCTGCAGGTTCTTTGTGTGACGACAAAGAGAATACAAATTGATTTCAGATTTGAGTTGTAGGGATGTTAGATTTTCTTTGCAGTTTGTTTCTAGCTTAGGTTTCTTTGTTTTTACGCTTTTGTTTCTGAATCTGATAGTTTATAGCTTGGATTTAGTTGTAGTTTCATTTTCTACATGAATCTGATATGCTGAGTTTTGTTTTTGTGTGCTGTTTAGTTCTGTTCGTGCAGCAGAACTGCTGAAATTTTGTTTTCTTTGTTTGATATCAGCATTTCTGTTTTAACCTTTTATCCATTGATAATTTAGTTGGAGTTATAGAATAGAGAATTTGTAGTGTGATGAGTTAGATGTGATGTTAAGCTCTTGAACATTTTGTTCTGCAGTTAATTACATTGAATTCTGCAACTTGGTTCCCATTTGGTCAATCTAATTAGTTAAGTGCATTGAGTTTAGATTAATTTCTAAGGACCTAAGGTTAGTTCTTAAGTTTGTTTAGGAATAATTTAGAATCTATGGTTTTCATAAGAGCAATTTGGTTGAATTCCATTTAATACAAATGTGGGATAAGTGTTTCATTCCTTACTTGTTTTAAAATTAATTGTTGTGGAAATTAACTATTGCCAGCAAGTTCAATTCTGTTCTCTTTTGCATTTTAAAATCAAACCCCCATTTTATATCTAGAAAACCCAAAAAGAGTGTTCTTAATCTAAGACAAGCATGTTTCTAGCATAATCCTTGAAAAATTCGACTCGGGCCTTATACTAAAACATTTCCTTGTGAAGTTGTGGGTTTTCGATCATAACATTAATTTGGGAGTTTATTTGTGACATCGATTTTGATAGCTACCAAATTTTGGCGCCGTTGCCGGGGACTTAAACTTTGCTAGATTTGTTGTTTGTTTTGGATTGTGAATAATTTTCTCAGATTTAGTTTGCTGATTTTTCTGATTTTATTGACTATCTACTGAATTTTGATTGTTTATTGGCTTGCATGACTAGGTCTTCCTTTGCAATATTGCTTGAACTTGACCCGAAGATTGAGAGAACCTTTTGGGCTTTAAGGAGACAAGCTAGGTCAGCAGCAACTTGTGAGAGCAGAATTTCAGAGATGGATAATCAGATAACAGAAGGGGATCGAATTATGAAAGAGCTTGCAGCACCAGATGTGGCTTATAAGTACTCATGCATCACTTATCCAGATTTGGCAGGAGATTTTGAACTCAGATCAAGACTTATTCAGCTGCTTCCTAAATTTCAAGGCTTATCAAGAGAGGATCCCAACCGCCATCTACATGAATTCCATGTGGTTTGTTCAACCATGAAGCCACAGGGGATTTCAGAAGAAGACATTAAATTGAGGGCTTTTCCATTCTCTTTGATGGTTATATTGCCTTCAAGCTAGATACATTACAAGTTGAATTGATATGAAGAAAGCCTTTTTCGAGAAATTTTTCCCAGCTTCTAGGACTGCAACTATCAGGAAGAGCATTTGTGGTATTCAGCAAGTAGTGGGAGAGACTCTTTATGATTATTGGGAGAGATTCAAGAAGCTGTGTTCGAGTTGTCCACAACATCAAATTAGTGACCAGCTCTTTGTTCAATATTTTTATGAGGGTTTACTTCCCATGGATCGGAGCATGATAGATGCAGCAGCTGGAGGAGCCTTAGTGAATAAGACTCCAAATCAAGCAAGAGAGCTAATTTCAAATATGGCGGAAAACTCATAGAAATTTGGGAGTAGAGCTCTTGGTACTAGAGTGGTTAATGAAACTCATTTGGTTCCAATTGAACAACAAGAAATTAGGAACAATTTGCAAGAATTGACTTCTCTAGTCAAGCAAATGGCGTTGCAAAATTCGAGTCATGTTTCAAATTTTCCTTTACCAATGATGAAGTTGTGTGGAATTTGTGCAAGCCAAGATCACTCATCGGATCATTGTCCTAATCTACATCAAGATGAATCCGTTGCAGTTATTTCAAGACCTCAACTTCAGCAACACAAATATGATCCCAACTCTTCAACTTACAATCCGGGATGGAGGGATCACCCTAATTTGAGGTATGGGAATGCATTTTATCAGCAATAACCACAAGGGCAGATTCATCAGCCATATTATCAGCATCAACAGAATCAGCATCATTACCAGAATCATCCAGCAAGTCATTCACAGCAATTTCAACAACAACAGCCTCAATTTCAGCAAAACTTCAGCCAAAATCAGCAATTTCAACCATTCCAGAATTTTCAGCATTCAAATGTTGCAAGTCAACCACAGTTTCAGAATTCCCAGAATCAACATACACAATTCCAGCATGTTCAGCAACCTGTGCAGAATTTCCATCAGCCAAGTAATGCAAATCAGCACCAATTTCAGCTTGCACTGCCTTCTTCCACAGCATTCAATGCAACCTCAGCAAAACTTTAGCAGCTCAAAAATTGAGGATTTGATGCAGCAAGTGCTTCAATAGCTACAGCAGATGATGCAACAGCAGCAACATCAGCAAAGGACTGATACATCACTGCAAAACATTGAAAGGCAGATTGGGCAGCTGGCTAGTAACATTAATCAGATGCAAAATCAAGGATCTGGACAATTGCCTTCACAACCGACTCCAAATCCTAAAGGAAATGTGAGTGCATTAACTCTTCGAAGTGGTAAAACAATTTAAGATCCAAATCAGAATTTTTCAGCAGGAGCACAGTAGAATATTTCCAGGCCATTTGCAGCTTCGAGTTCACAGAATTCCTAGAATTTTCCAGCAAATTCAGAGCAGCCAGATTCTGCACAGCATGGGATTACTGGAGCTGATCAGCAACATTTCAATCAACCGGAAGCTTCAGATTCTGATCAAATTTATGGAGCAGATTTAGGATTGGAATTTACTCCAACAACAGCTTTAAATTCAGCTCCAAATTCAGCACATAATATGGAAAATTCTGCACAGAATCTGGACAACAATATTCACCAGCAAGGAGTTGAGCCTTCCATTCCGTTACCTTTCCCTCAAAGAAGTGTACAACCAAGAAAAGAGATGCAGGACGAAAAGGCTAGGGAATATCAAGAATGTTGGGTTCTTCGAGCCGCGAAAACCGCTTTTTCGCGTCGCGGAAACCCCGAAGGACCCAAAGCCGTAGATCCGTGCAAAGATTGGTATAAAAATTCGAAAAACTATTTCTTGTACGAGTTTAAAAACTGATCTACTACTTAGATCTATGAGGAAAAAGTGTTTACCCTTGATGCGATGCCCTTCGCGTTCCCGCTCGTCCAAATGATGCCGGATCTCAAGACCGTCATGTTAGTTAGAGCCCTAGAGCCAATCATTTGATGATTGTATGGACTCATTGTATCATATTCTTGTATATTAATAAAGGCATTTGTTTGGTTATTATACTTATTTGTATTAGTGCCAAATAGACTAAGTATAATAGCGTCCTTGAGTAGAAGGTTCATACCTATATCAATCGATTAGTTGAATCGATAGTGAGATGATATAGGGAACACTACTCTAAATCATTCCTAGTCGAGTATGAACATTCAGGAACAATGTTAATGCAATAAGACTAGCATGTAGGTCAGCTCGATAACTTGATCTCACAAGTCATGGATATAGAGATATCATGCTGACACATGGGTATACATTGGAGAATGTATACTGAATGACCCGCCATGAGAAAGTATCATGGATCGTTATATGAGTGTCATATACTTTCTCATGTGGCTATTAGTATGACTATTAGTCCTTAGACCTGAAGTCACCATGGATCCCTACATAAGGAGTTATGTACTTTAGTTTCGTCAAACGTCACCCGTAACTGGGTGGACTATAAAGGCGATTACTGGGTATGTAACGAATTATGCAGAGGGATGTGAGTGATGTAGATGGGATCTATCTCTCCCATATGATGGGAGCGACATCGCTATTCTTGATAGAGTGAGACCACGAAGTGCATGGCCATGCCCAAATGAGTCAACATTAGATATTGAGCTCATTTGATCGAGTGAGTCTACTTGGAGTTCAAGATTTAGATTGATTAGAGGATGACACGGCCTATGCCTCACATTAATCAATCTAGATGTCTAGGATAGAAGGACACTTGTCACATATTGTGAGGAGTCACAATTAGTAGTCACAAGGTGATGTTGGATCTCAACATTCTTGTAACTTGGGTAGCAATGATGTATTGCTAGATGCCGCTCATTGCTTATGTTTCTAAAGGAGTTTAGAAACATTGCCAACGTTACAAGAACCTATTGGGTCACACACAAAGAACAAGTGGATGGAGATTAGGTTCATATGATGAACCAATTGGATTAGGTTCATGTGATGAACCAAATTGGATTAAGAGTAATCCAAATTGGGCTAATTGAGTTAGACTCAAGTTGATTCATGTGTTCAATGAGTCTAATTTGGATTATGACTCATTGAATCAATTTAATTAAATGAATTAGATTCATTATATTAAGTTGGCTTGAATCAAATGGTTAGATTAGATCAACCATGAGAGAGATTTGGTCAAGTTTGACTTGATTTGAGAAGGAAGATCAAAGGTCAATTTTGAATTGACCATTTGCCACCTCATTTGTGAGTTGGCATAAGGTGGACCATTGATGATGCTCCACATCATCATGGTTGCACATGTGTGTGACACCTCATGGAGGTTACAAATCCCCTCTTTAATGGCCACATTAAATGGGAAGGGGGTTACACACACATGAAGGAGAGTGAATGCAATTCATTCTCATTCATTCCATCTTCTTCCTCCTTAGCTCTCTCTTGCTTTCTCCTCTCTTTTGGTCGTGGGTTCCATGAAGGGAGAGAAGGTGGTTGAGTTGTATTCCAAGAGAAGAAAGAAAGGGTGAAGGTCACAAAAGAGGAGACTACTTCTTGAGTGTAAGAGTTTCCTTTCTTCTTTCTTTTCCCTCCATTTAAATCCTATCCGAGAGCTCTAGAAAGTGCTAGCACACTTGGGGCTCTCTTCTCCATCCTTTGAGTGTGAGAGACACTCCTTGTTCATGTGGATATCACTAGAGAAGTATCTACCTTGATACTTTGGAGATCCGACAAGTACCTTGGACGAGCGGGATTTTGCAAGGGCACGCATCGAAGGTAAAATGGTTTTTCCTTTGTAGATCTACTGTAGATCATAGTATAAAACTCGTATTTGTGTTTTCGAAATTTTTCCTTACGGATCTACGGCTTTGGGTGATTCGGGGTTTCATGACAGCGGTTTCGTGACCGAAAAACAACAGTATCGAGCCATGCAAAGATCTGAGTTTGTTTTTTTTATGAAAACTAAAGTCTCTGTAATTTTCTGTAAAATTATGATTTTATAGTTTTATGGGTAATTTTTCCGTAAAAGCGAAGCACAAGTGTCTCGACACTTGTGCTACCGGAAAGATTTTTCCAAAACGGCTTCGTTTTGCCCCAAATCCATTTGGGACAGCGGGCTTGGGTGCCATTAGATGAAGGAGCAACTCACGATGGTTAGATCGTGGGTAGGGTACTGCCCTAACCCGCAAGGAGTTTGCTCATGATTGCACCCAAACTAAAAACGAACCGGGAAGATTTTTCGAAGCGACAATGTCTCGCCCAAATCGTTTTGGGACAGCGGGTTTAGCGCTGTTGGATCGCAAAGGAACCCTCGCAATGGTTAGATCGCGGGTAGGGGCGCTGCCCCTGGCCCCGCAAGGGATCCGTTCCGCGATTGCGCCCTAAACCGCTAAACGGGACCGCGGAAATTTTACTCGTAAAATTGTAAAATTAATTTTAAAATTATATAAAATTATGAAAATATATAATTTTGAATTATATATTAATTTTGTGATAGTCATACCCAAAACCCAATATGATTGGTTGTGTTGTAATTCATAATACTGCGTGCCGTTATGTGTTTGAGAGTGTTGTATTATATTCGCGACTTGGCCTTCTCTTATTTTCTTGTTGTAAATTAGATTTAGACTCGAATGTAACTCGGTTTCAAATTGTAATGTACAAATTGGAGCGGTGGAGGGTCCACACGAGACGGAGTTCCGAGGCGGGCACGAGCAACACAAGGTGGTCAAAGGGAGGAGCTTGGAGAAGCTGTTGACCCTAGGTTGACCATTCGATCTTCTCATTGGCTTGATAAGATCGTAGTAGGGCCATGACTAAATCACAAATATATTAATTAGTTAATTGCTTATGTATATGATGCATGTTTAATAAGTAATTAATTAATTAGTGTCTTACGATTAGATTAGATCTAAGTCGTGCACATGATGCACCCATGCGATTAGATTAGATCTAAGTCATGCACAAGATGCATCCTTCTCGATTAGATTAGATCTAGATCGAACCAACTCAAAATGCCTAACCGTGCCGTGATACCTATCACTACCTCGATCACATGTATTGTTGAATCTGCCAAAGCAGAGCAATACATATTATCTTGGTAGGGTACGGAGGGACAATCTTGGTCCCGCCTATCAACGCATGGATGAATACAAACTCAATTAGATTGAGTATTCCTAGTTACTCGGTTGGATCGAGTCAACTATAGGCATTATTCCAACGGTTGGAAAAGAATAGGTCAAAATCACATCTATATTAACTCTCGGGCGTATTAGCCAAAGCTAACTCGAGTTTTAATATAAATGCGGGTATTGATTCTATAAACAAGAGTTGCATAGAGATGTAATTGGTAATAGTTACCTACCGATCATACTAAGCCTTGGGCGTATTAGCCAAAGCTAACTCAAGGGTTAGTATGATGTGGATCTTGTCCCACAAGAATTATAGAATTCAGTGGGAGCATCATTTAATTAAAGGCCTAATTAGATGATTTAAAAGAATATGATATTTATTTCTGCAAATTTTCTGTTGTAGATAACCATGACGTCGAATACGAACTTTTTCTCTCTGCGTTCTGTCCTTAAGAAGGACAAGCTCAACGGAGCAAATTTCCTGGACTGGTACAGGAGCTTGAGAATAGTTCTCACCCAAGAACGTAAACTGTACGTTCTGGAGCAGCCCATTCCGGAGGCTCCTCCTGCCACTGCCACGCGAGCTGACCGGGATGCTTACAAGAAGCATCAAGATGACGCATTAGATGTGTCCTGTCTTATGCTCGCGACCATGAAATCTGAGCTTCAGAAGCAACATGAGTTGATGGGTGCTTACGATATGGTTAAGCATCTTTGTCACCTATATCAAGGACAAGCAAGGCACTGGAAGTGGAACTCCAAAGAATACTTGGAAGATCTTAAGAAGAAGAGAAATAAGATTTCTACTTCAGGTATACATGTTATAAAAGTCAACCTCTCTATTTCTTCATCGTGGGTATTAGATATCGGATGTGCTTCGCACATTTGTACTAATGTACAAGCGCTGAGGAATAGCAGGGCATTGACGAAGGGTGAGATAGACCTACGAGTAGGCAATGGAGCACGAGTTGCTGCTATTGCTGTAGGAACTTATCATCTATCTCTTCCTTCTGGGCTTGTACTAGAATTAGATGATTGTTGTTATGTGCCTGCCTTGACTAAGAACATTATATCAGTTTCTTGTTTGGACAAGAAAGAATTCTCATTTATAATAAAGAACAAATGTTGTTCTGTCTATTTAAACGATATGTTCTATTGTAGTGCACCTCTGATAAACGGACTCTATATTCTAGACCTCGAGAGCCCTATCTATAACGTAAATACCAAGAGGTTCAAGTCTAATGACATGAACCAAACCTACCTTTGGCACTGTCGCTTAGGTCATATAAATGACAAGCGCTTATCCCAACTCCATAAGGATGGTTTGTTGGACTCATTTGATTTTGAATCATATGAGATATGCGAGTCATGCCTACGAGGCAAGATGACCAAGACTCCCTTTAGTGGGCACAGCGAGAGCGATTTGTTAGGACTCATACATAGTGATGTATGTGGCCCTTTCAATGTCGCTGCTAGAGGCGGTTATAGGTACTTCATCACATTTACTGATGACTTCAGTAGATACGGTTATGTGTACTTGATGACACATAAGTCCGAATCCTTTGAAAAGTTCAAAGAATTCAAAAATGAAGTACAGAACCAGCTTGGTAAGAGTATTAAGATACTTCGATCTGATCGAGGTGGTGAATACTTAAGCCATGAGTTTCGTGACTACTTAGCTGAGTGTGGGATTTTATCTCAACTCACTCCTCCTGGAACACCACAGTGGAATGGTGTATCTGAAAGGAGGAATCGTACCTTATTAGATATGGTACGGTCTATGATGAGTCACACAGATCTTCCGACATACCTCTGGGGTTATGCTTTAGATACGGCAGCTTTCATTCTCAACCGAGTTCCATCCAAGGCCGTGATAAAGACACCATATAGGATATGGACTGGGAGAGATGCCCAGGTGTCTTTCATGAGGATTTGGGGCTGTGAGGCTTACGTACGACGTCAAGTCTCAGACAAATTAGGACCCAAATCCGACAAGTGCTATTTCATTGGATATCTCAATGAAACTAAGGGATATTACTTCTACATTCCCAGTCAGCACAAGGTAGTTGTGGCAAAGACTGGGGTCTTTCTAGAAAGGGATTTTGTTTCTAGAAAGACTAGTGGGAGCGCGTTCGATCTTGAAGAAGTTCAAGATGCGAACAATAGCACTAATGCCTCGATGGAAATTGAACCGGAACCACAAAGTGTTGTGGATGATGTTGTTCCACAAGGAGTTGAGGAACAACAACCGGTTCAAGTAGACATACCTCTTCGCAGGTCTGATAGGGTACGTCGTCAGCCTGAGAGATACTCTTTTCTCTTGTCTGACCATGATGACATTGTGCTCATAGAGGATGAGCCTACCACCTATCAGGAAGCTGTGATGAGACCAGATTCCGAGAAATGGCTAGAGGCCATGAGATCCGAGATGGAATCCATGTACACGAACCAAGTATGGACTTTGGTTGATCCACCTGAAGGGGTAAAACCCATTGGGTGCAAGTGGGTCTTTAAGAGAAAGACTGATATGGATGGACTTATCTATAAGGGTCGCTTGGTAGCTAAAGGTTTTAAGCAGATTCATGGTATTGACTATGATGAAACCTTTTCTCCAGTAGCGATGTTTAAGTCCATTCGGATCATGCTTGCTATTGCAGCTTACCACGATTACGAGATCTGGTAGATGGACGTCAAAACCGTGTTTCTGAATGGAAACCTACTCGAGGATGTGTACATGACACAACCTGAGGGTTTTGTAGATCCAAAGCATACTAGCAGAGTATGCAAGCTGCATAGGTCCATTTATGGACTAAAGCAAGCTTCTCGGAGCTGGAATCTTCGATTTGATGATGCGATCAAACAGTTTGGTTTCATCAAGAACGAAGATGAACCTTGTGTCTACAAGAAGGTTGTAGGGGGCATAGTTGTCTTCCTCATATTGTATGTGGATGACATACTGCTTATTGGGAAGGACATCCCTATGCTTCAGTCTATCAAGACCTGGCTAGGGAGTTGCTTCTCAATGAAGGACTTAGGTGAGGCATCCCGCATTCTAGGGATACAGATCTATAGAGATAGATCTAAGAGACTGCTTGGCCTAAGTCAGAGTACATACATTGACAAGGTACTCCTTCGGTTTGCCATGCAGAATTCCAAGAAGGGATTTCTGCCGATGTCACATGGCGTGAGTCTTTCGAAGACTCAAGGTCCCTCTTCTAGAGAGGAGAGAGATCGCATGGATCAGATCCCTTATGCCTCAGCCATAGGATCGATCATGTATGCCATGCTATGTACTTGACCTGATGTCTCGTATGCTTTGAGCATGATGAGCAGATACCAGTCAGATCCAGGTGAAAGTCACTGGATAGCGGTCAAGAATATTCTTAAGTACTTAAGAAGGACTAAAGAATATTTCTTGATATATGGAGGCAATGATGAGCTAACTGTAAAGGGTTACAGTGATGCTAGCTTCTAGACCGATCAGGATGATTACCGATCGCAGTCAGGGTTCGTGTTTTGCATAAATGGTGGTGCTGTGAGCTGGAAGAGTTCGAAGCAGGACACAGTAGCTGATTATACAACAGAGGCGAGTATATTGCTGCATCAGGAGAAGCAAAGGATTGGATCCGCAAGTTCATCACCGAACTTGGGGTGGTTCCTAGCATCGCTGAACCAGTTGAGCTCTATTGTGACAACAATGGAGCTATAGCACGGTGAAGGAACGCTCACACCACCGGACCAAGCACATACTACGGCGCTTCCATCATTCGAGAGATTATCGATAGAGGAGATGTGAAGATTTCAGAGTACCCAGAGGCTAACATCGCAGATCCCTTGACCAAGGCTTTGCACGGAGGAAACATGATGGTCACACTAGGTCTTTGGGCCTTAGAGCCTATCTTGATTGGCACTAGTGCTAGTGGGAGATTGTTAGTTAGAGCCCTAGAGCCAATCATTTGATGATTGTATGGACTCATTGTATCATATTCTTGTATATTAATAAAGGCATTTGTTTGGTTATTATACTTATTTGTATTAGTGCCAAATAGACTAAGTATAATAGCGTCCTTGAGTAGAAGGTTCATACCTATATCAATCGATTAGTTGAATCGATAGTGAGATGATATAGGGAACACTACTCTAAATCATTCCTAGTCGAGTATTAACATTTAGGGACAATGTTAATGCAATAAGACTAGCATGTAGGTCAGCTCGATGACTTGATCTCACAAGTCATGGATATAGAGATATCAAGCTGACACATGGGTATACATTGGAGAATGTATACTGAATGACCCGCCATGAGAAAGTATCATGGATCATTATATGAGTGTCATATACTTTCTCATGTGGCTATTAGTATGACTATTAGTCCTTAGACCTGAAGTCACCATGGATCCCTACATAAGGAGTTATGTACTTTAGTTTCGTCAAACGTCACCCGTAACTGGGTGGACTATAAAGGCGATTACTGGGTATGTAACGAATTATGCATAGGGATGTGAGTGATGTAGATGGGATCTATCCCTCCCATATGACGGGAGCGACATCGCTATTCTTGATAGAGTGAGACCACGAAGTGCATGGCCATGCCCAAATGAGTCAACATTAGATATTGAGCTCATTTGATCGAGTGAGTCTACTTGGAGTTCAAGATTTAGATTGATTAGAGGATGACACGGTCTATGCCTCACATTAATCAATCTAGATGTCTAGGATAGGACACTTGTCACATATTGTTAGGAGTCACAATTAGTAGTCACAAGGTGATGTTGGATCTCAACATTCTTGTAACTTGGGTAGCAATGATGTATTGCTAGATGTCGCTCATTGCTTATGTTTCTAAAGGAGTTTAGAAACATTGCCAACGTTACAAGAACCTATTGGGTCACACACAAAGAACAAGTGGATGGAGATTAGGTTCATATGATGAACCAATTGGATTAGGTTCATGTGATGAACCAAATTGGATTAAGAGTAATCCAAATTGGGCTAATTGAGTTAGACTCATGTTGATTCATGTGTTCAATGAGTCTAATTTGGATTATGACTCATTGAATCAATTTAATTAAATGAATTAGATTCATTATATTAAGTTGGCTTGAATCAAATGGTTAGATTAGATCAACCATGGGAGAGATTTGGTCAAGTTTGACTTGATTTGAGAAGGAAGATCAAAGGTCAATTTTGAATTGACCATTTACCACCTCATTTGTGAGTTGGCATAAGGTGGACCATTGATGATGCTCCACATCATCATGGTTGCACATGTGTGTGATGTTAGTTAGAGCCCTAGAGCCAATCATTTGATGATTGTACGGACTCATGTATATCATATTCTTGTATATTAATAAAGGCATTTGTTTGGTTATTATACTTATTTATATTAGTGCCAAATAGACTAAGTATAATAGCGTCTTTGAGTAGAAGGTTCATACCTATATCAATCGATTAGTTGAATCGATAGTGAGATGATATAGGGAACACTACTCTAAATCATTCCTAGTCGAGTATTAGCATTCAGGGACAATGTTAATACAATAAGACTAGCATGTAGGTCAGCTCGATGACTTGATCTCACAAGTCATGGATATAGAGATATCAAGCTGACACATGGGTATGCATTAGAGAATGTATACTGAATGACCCGCCATGAGAAAGTATCATGGATCGTTATATGAGTGTCATATACTTTCTCATGTGGCTATTAGTATGACTATTAGTCCTTAGACCTGAAGTCACCATGGATCCCTACATAAGGAGTTATGTACTTTAGTTTCGTCAAACGTCACCCGTAACTGGGTGGACTATAAAGGCGATTACTGGGTATGTAACAAATTATGCAGAGGGATGTGAGTGATGTAGATGGGATCTATCCCTCCCATATGACGGGAGCGACATCGCTATTCTTGATAGAGTGAGACCACTAAGCGCATGGCCATGCCCAAATGAGTCAACATTAGATGTTGAGCTCATTTGATCGAGTGAGTCTAACTTGGAGTTCAAGATTTAGATTGATTAGAGGATGACACGGTCTATGCCTCATATTGATCAATCTAGATGTCTAGGATAGAAGGACACTTGTCATTATTTTGTGAGTAGTCACAATTGGTAGTCACAAGGTGATGTCGGATCTCGACATTCTTGTAACTTGGGTAGTAATGATGTGTTGCTAGATACCGCTCATTACTTATGCTCCTAAATGAGTTTAGGGCATTGCCAACGTTACAAGAACCTATAGGGTCACACACTTAGGACAATTTGGTGGAGATTAGGTTCATATGATGAACCAAGAGGATTAGATTCATTTGATGAATCAAATTGGATTAAGAGTAATCCTAATTGGGCTAACTTGAGTTCGACTCAAGTTGATTCATGTGTTAAATGAGTCTAATTTAGATTTTGACTCATTGAATCAATTTAATTTAATGAATTAGATTCATTATATTAAGTTGGCTCGAATCAAATGGTTGGATTAGATCCACCATGGTAGAGATTGAGTCAAGTTTGACTTGACTTGAGAAGGAAGACCAAAGGTCAATTTTGACTTGACCTTTTTGCCACCTCATTGGTGAGTTGGCATTAGGTGGACCAATAATGATGTTCCACATCATCATGGGTGCCACCTCATGGAAGTAACAAAGCCACTCTCTTAATGGTTTCATATTAATTACAATTAATGCAATTAATGTGATTTTATGGTTTCATATTAATTGCAATTAATGCAATTAATGTGAATTTTGAAATGTGGCCGGCCACTTGGTTTTTGGGTGAAAAAATTCATTTTTCATTTACTTGTGTGCATCTTCCTCCTCTCTCTCAAGCTCTCCCTCTCCCTCTCCTCCCTTGGCCGAACCACATAGGTGCTAGCACACCTTGATTTTTGGTCATCTCCATCTAGTGTGTCCGTGTGGATACTTCTAGAGGACCGGCGCTTGACGGTCTTGAGATCCGGCATCATTTGGACGAGCGGGAACGCGATAGGCATCGCATCAAGGGTAAACACTTTTTCCTCATAGATCTAAGTAGTAGATCAGTTTTTGAACTCGTACAAGAAATAGTTTTTCGAATTGTTTTATACGAATCTTTGCACGGATCTACGGCTTTGGGTCCTTCGGGGTTTCCGCGACGCGAAAAAGCGGTTTTCGCGGCTCGAAGAACCCAACAGTGGTATCAGAGCCACGTGCAAAGACTTGTACGAGTTAGTTTTTGGTTTTTGGAAAACAAAAATCTTCTGTGATTTTCTGTAAAAATTCAATTTTTATGTTTTTATGGGTAATTTTTCCTTATAGGCGAAGCACAAGTGTCTCGGCACTTGTAGGCTTCGGCTATCGGGAAGAATTTTCCCAAACGGCTTCGTTACGACCCAAAATCTTTTGGGACAGCGTACTCGGGTGCCTTTAGATCGCAACGGAGCAACTCACGATGGTTAGATCATGGGTAGGGGCGCTGCCCCTAACCCCGCAAGGAGATTTGCTCCGCGATCGCACCCGAAATCGCTAAAAACGAACCCGTCGGGAAGATTTTTCCGAAACGGTAATGTCTCGGCCCAAATCGTTTTGGGACAGTGGGTTTAGGCGCTGTTGGATCGCAAAGGAACCCTCGCGATGGTTAGATCGCGGGTAGGGGCGCTTCCCCTGGGCCCCGCAAGGGGATCCGTTCCGCGATTGCGCCCGAAACCGCTAAACGGGACCGCCGGGAAATTTTACTTGTAAAAATTGTAAAAATTAATTTTAAAATTATAGAAAATTATGAAAATATATAATTTTGAATTATATATATTAATTTGTGAAAGTCATGGCCCAAAACCCAATATGGTTGGTTGTGTTGTAATTCATAATACGGCCTGCGTGCCGTGATGTGTTTTCGCGTGTTGTATTTATTTTATTATTCGCGACCTGCGCGTCGTGCCTCGTCTTTTATTCTTGTTGTAAATTAGATTTAGACTCGAATGTAACTCGAGTTTCAAATTGTAATGTACAAATTGGAGCGGTGGAGGGTCCACGGAGTTCCGAGGCGGGCACGAGCAACACAAGGTGGTCAAAGGGAGGAGCTTGGAGAAGTTGTTGACCCTAGGTTGACCATTCGATCTTCTCATTGGCTTGAGAAGATCGTAGTAGGGCCATAACTAAATCACAAATAGATTAATTAATTAATTATTATGTATCTAATGCATGTTTAATAGTTAATTAATTAATTAGTGCCTTAACGATTAGATTAGATCTAAGTCGTGCACATGATGCACCCTTGCGATTAGATTAGATCTAAGTCATGCACAAGATGCATCCTTCTCGATTAGATTAGATCTAGATCGAACCAACTCTAAATGCCTAACCGTGCCGTGATACCTATCACTACCTCGATCACATGTATTGTTGAATCTGCCAAAGCAGAGCAATACATATTATCTTGGTAGGGTACGGAGGGACAATCTTGGTCCCGCCTATCAACGCATGGGTGAATACAAACTCAATTAAATTGAGTATTCCTAGTTACTCGGTTGGATCGAGTCAACTATAGGCATTATTCCAACAGTTGGAAAGATAGGTCAATATCACATCTATATTAACTCTCGGGCGTATTAGCCAAAGCTAACTCGAGTTTTATTATAAATGCGGATATTGATTCTATAAACAAGAGTTGCATAGAGATGTAATTGGTAATCGTTACCTACCGATCATACTAAGCCTTGGGCGTATTAGCCAAAGCTAACTCAAGGGTTAGTATGATGTGGATCTTGTCCCACAAGAATTATAGAATTCAGTGGGAGCATCATTTAATTAAAAGGCCTAATTAAATGATTTTTAAAAGAATATGATATTTATTTCTGCAAATTTTTCTGTTGTAGATAACCATGACGTCAAATACGAACATTTTCTCTCTGATGCCCTTAAGAAGGACAAGCTCAACGAGCAAATTTCCTGGCTGGTACAGGAACCCGAGAATAGTTCTCACCCAAGAACGTAAGCTGTACATTCTGGCCATTCGGAGGCTCCTCCCGCCACTGCCACGCGAGCAGACCGAGAAGCTTACAAGAAGCATCAAGATGGCGCATTAGATGTGTCTTGTCTTATGCTCGCAACCATGAACTCTGAGCTTGAAGCAACATGAGTTGATGAGCGCTACGATATGGTTGAACATCTTTGTCACCTATATCAAGGACAAGCAAGGCATGAGAGATCCAAAGAATACGGAAGATCTTAAGAAGAGAAATAAGATTTCTACTTCATGTATAAATATTATAGAAGTCAACCTCTCTATTTCTTCATCGTGGGTATTAGATACCGGATGTGCTTCGCACATTTGTACTAATGTACAAGCGCTGAGGAATAGCAGGGCATTGACGAAGGGTGAGATAGACCTACGAGTAGGCAATGGAGCACGGGTTGCTGCTATTGCTGTAGGAACTTATCACTATCTCGCCCTCTGGGCTTGTACTAGATTTAGATGATTGTTGTTATGTGCCTGCTCTTACTAAGAACATAGTTTCAGTTTCTTGTTTAGACAAGAAAGGATACTCTTTTATAATAAAAGACAAATGTTGTTCTGTTTATTTGAAAGATATGTTCTATTGTAGTGCACCACTAATAAACGGACTCTATATTCTAGACCTTGAGAGCCCTATCTATAACATTAGTACCAAGAGGTTCAAGTCAAATGACATGAACCAAACATACCTCTGGCACTTAGGTCATATAAATGACAAGCGCTTATCCCAGCTCCATAAGGATGGTTTGCTGGACTCATTTGATTTAGAATCATATGAGATATGCGAGTCATGCCTACGAGGCAAGATGACCAAGACCCCCTTTAGTGGGCATAGCGAGAGAGCAACTGATTTGTTAGGACTCATACATAGTGATGTATGTGGCCCTTTCAATGTTGCTGCTAGAGGCGGTTATAGATACTTCATCACATTTACTGATGATTTTAGTAGATACGGTTATGTGTACTTGATGACACATAAGTCTGAATCCTTTGAAAAGTTCAAAGAATTCAAGAATGAAGTACAGAACCAGCTTGGCAAGAGTATTAAGGTACTTCGATCAGATCGAGGTGGTGAATACTTAAGCCATGAGTTTCGTGACTACTTAGCTGAGTGTGGGATTTTATCTCAACTCACTCCTCCTGGAACACCACAGTGGAATGGTGTATCCGAAAGGAGGAATCGTACCTTATTAGATATGGTACGATCTATGATGAGTCACGCAGATCTTCCGACATATCTATGGGGATATGCTCTAGACACGGTAGCTTTCATACTCAACCGAGTTCCATCAAAGGCCGTGATAAAGACACCTTATAGGATATGGACTGGGAGAGATGCCCAGTTGTCTTTCATGAGGATTTGGGGTTGTGAGGCTTACGTTAGACGTCAAGTCTCAGACAAGTTAGGACCCAAATCCGACAAGTGCTATTTCATCGGATATCCCAAGGAAACTAAGGGATATTACTTCTACATTCCCAGTCAGCACAAGGTAGTTGTGGCAAAGACTGGGGTCTTTCTAGAAAGGGATTTTGTTTCTAGAAAGACTAGTGGGAGCATGTTCGATCTTGAAGAAGTTCAAGATGCGAACAATAGCACTGATGCCTCGATGGAAATTGAACTGGAACCACAAAGTGTTGTGGATGATGTTGTTCCATAAGGAGTTGAGGAACAACAACCAGTTCAAGTAGACATACCTCTTCGCAGGTCTGATAGGGTACGTCGTCAGCCTGAGAGATACTCATTTCTCTTGTCTGACCATGATGACATTGTGCTCATAGAGGATGAGCCTACCACCTATCAAGAAGCTGTGATGAGACCAGATTCTGAGAAATGGCTAGTGGCCATGAGATCCGAGATGGAATCCATGTACACCAACCAAGTATGGACTTTGGTTGATCCACCTGAAGGGGTAAAACCCATTGGGTGCAAGTGGGTCTTTAAGAGAAAGACTGACATGGATGGACTTATCTATAAGGGTCGCTTGGTAGCTAAAGGTTTCAAGCAGATTCATGGTATTGACTATGATGAAACCTTTTCTCCAGTAGCGATGTTTAAGTCCATTCGGATCATGCTTGCTATTGCAGCCTACCATGACTATGAGATATGGCAGATGGATGTCAAAACCGCGTTTCTGAATGGAAACCTGCTCGAGGATGTGTACATGACACAACCTGAGGGTTTTGTAGATCAAGAAACTAGTGATGAGACCAGAGTCCATTTATGGCTAGAGGCCATTCTCGGAGCTGGAATCTTCGATTCGATGATGTGATCAAATAGTTTGGTTTCATCAAGAATGAAGATGAGCCTTGTGTCTACAAGAAGGTTGTAGAAAACATAGTTGTCTTCCTCATATTGTATGTGGATGACATACTACTCATTGGGAAGGACATCCCTATGCTTCAGTGTGTCAAGACCTAGCTAGGGAGTTGCTTCTCAATGAAGGACTTAGGTGAGACATCTCGTATTCTAGGGATACAGATCTATAGAGATAGATCTAAGAGATTGCTTGGCCTAAGTCAGAGTACATATATTGACAAGGTACTCCTTCGGTTTGCCATGCAGAACTCCAAGAAGGGATTTCTGCCGATGTCACATGGCGTGAGTCTTTCGAAGACTCAAGGTCCCTCTTCTAGAGAGGAGAGAGACCGCATGGATCAGATCCCTTATGCCTCAGCCATAGGATCGATCATGTACGCCATGCTATGTACTCGACCTGATGTCTCGTATGCTTTGAGCATGACGAGCAGATACCAGTGAAACTCACTGGATAGCGGTCAAGAATATTCTTAAGTACTTACGAAGGACTAAAGAATATTTCTTGATATATGGAGGCAATGATGAGCTAACTGTAAAGGGTTACAGTGATGCCAGCTTTCAGACCGATCAGGATGATTACCGATCGCAGTCAGGGTTCGTATTTTGCATTAATGGTGGTGCTGTCAGCTGGAAGAGTTCGAAGCAGGATACAGTAGCTGATTCTACAACAGAAGCCGAGTACATTGCTGCATCAGAGGCAGCAAAGGAGGCAGTTTGGATCCGCAAGTTCATCACTGAACTTGGGGTGGTTCCTAGCATCGCTGACCCAGTTGAGCTCTATTGTGACAACAATGGAGCTATAGCACAGGCGAAGGAACCTCGCTCACACCAGCGGACCAAGCACATACTACGGTGCTTCCATCTCATTCGAGAGATTATCGATAGAGGAGATGTGAAGATTTGCAGAGTACCTACAGAGGCTAACATCGCAGATCCCTTGACCAAGGCTTTGGCACAAAGGAAGCATGATGGTCACACTAGGTCTTTAGGCCTTAGAGCCTATACTGATTGGCACTAGTGCTAGTGGGAGATTGTTAGTTAGAGCCCTAGAGCCAATCATTTGATGATTGTACGGACTCATGTATATCATATTCTTGTATATTAATAAAGGCATTTGTTTGGTTATTATACTTATTTATATTAGTGCCAAATAGACTAAGTATAATAGCGTCCTTGAGTAGAAGGTTCATACCTATATCAATCGATTAGTTGAATCGATAGTGAGATGATATAGGGAACACTACTCTAAATCATTCCTAGTCGAGTATTAGCATTCAGGGACAATGTTAATACAATAAGACTAGCATGTAGGTCAGCTCGATGACTTGATCTCACAAGTCATGGATATAGAGATATCAAGTTGACACATGGGTATGCATTAGAGAATGTATACTTGAATGACCCGCCATGAGAAAGTATCATGGATCGTTATATGAGTGTCATATACTTTCTCATGTGGCTATTAGTATGACTATTAGTCCTTAGACCAAGTCACCATGGATCTCTACATAAGGAGTTATGTACTTTAGTTTCGTCAAACGTCACCCGTAGCTGGGTGGACTATAAAGGCGATTCTGGGTATGTAACAATTATGCAGAGGGATGTGAGTGATGTAGATGGGATCTATCCTCCCATATGACGGGAGCGACATCGCTATTCTTGATAGAGTGAGACCACTAAGCGCGTGGCCATGCCCAAATGAGTCAACATTAGATGTTGAGCTCATTTGATCGAGTGAGTCTAACTTGGAGTTCAAGATTTAGATTGATTAGAGGATGACACGGTCTATGCCTCATATTGATCAATCTAGATGTCTAGGATAGAAGGACACTTGTCATTATTTTGTGAGTAGTCACAATTGGTAGTCACAAGGTGATGTCGGATCTCGACATTCTTGTAACTTGGGTAGTAATGATGTGTTGCTAGATACCGCTCATTACTTATGCTCCTAAATGAGTTTAGGGCATTGCCAACGTTACAAGAACCTATAGGGTCACACACTTAGGACAATTTGGTGGAGATTAGGTTCATATGATGAACCAAGAGGATTAGATTCATTTGATGAATCAAATTGGATTAAGAGTAATCCTAATTGGGCTAACTTGAGTTCGACTCAAGTTGATTTATGTGTTAAATGAGTCTAATTTAGATTTTGACTCAGTGAATCAATTTAATTTAATGAATTAGATTCATTATATTAAGTTGGCTCGAATCAAATGGTTGGATTAGATCCACCATGGTAGAGATTGAGTCAAGTTTGACTTGACTTGAGAAGGAAGACCAAAGGTCAATTTTGACTTGACCTTTTTGCCACCTCATTGGTGAGTTGGCATTAGGTGGACCAATAATGATGTTCCACATCATCATGGGTGCCACCTCATGGAAGTAACAAAGCCACTCTCTTAATGGTTTCATATTAATTGCAATTAATGCAATTAATGTGATTTTATGGTTTCATATTAATTGCAATTAATGCAATTAATGTGAATTTTGAAATGTGGCCGGCCACTTGGTTTTTGGGTGAAAAAATTCATTTTTCATTTACTTGTGTGCATCTTCCTCCTCTCTCTCAAGCTCTCCCTCTCCCTCTCCTCCCTTGGCCGAACCACATAGGTGCTAGCACACCTTGATTTTTGGTCATCTCCATCTAGTGTGTCCGTGTGGATACTTCTAGAGGACCGGCGCTTGACGGTCTTGAGATCCGGCATCATTTGGACGAGCGGGAACGCGATGGGCATCGCATCAAGGGTAAACACTTTTTCCTCATAGATCTAAGTAGTAGATCAGTTTTTGAACTCGTACAAGAAATAGTTTTTCGAATTGTTTTATACGAATCTTTGCACGGATCTACGGCTTTGGGTCCTTCGGGGTTTCCGCGACGCGAAAAAGCGGTTTTCGCGGCTCGAAGAACCCAACATGTGACACCTCATGGAGGTTACAAATCCCCTCTTTAATGGCCACATTAAATGGGAAGGGGGTTACACACACATGAAGGAGAGTGAATGCAATTCATTCTCATTCATTCCATCTTCTTCCTCCTTAGCTCTCTCTTGCTTTCTCCTCTCTTTTGGTCGTGGGTTCCATGAAGGGAGAGAAGGTGGTTGAGTTGTATTCCAAGAGAAGAAAGAAAGGGTGAAGGTCACAAAAAAGGAGACTACTTCTTGAGTGTAAGAGTTTCCTTTCTTCTTTCTTTTTCCCTCCATTTAAATCCTATCCGAGAGCTCTAGAAAGTGCTAGCACACTTGGGGCTCTCTTCTCCATCCTTTGAGTGTGAGAGACACTCCTTGTTCGTGTGGATATCACTAGAGAAGTATCTACCTTGATACTTTGGAGATCCGACAAGTACCTTGGACGAGCGGGATTTTGCAAGGGCACGCATCGAAGGTAAAATGGTTTTTCCTTTGTAGATCTACTGTAGATCGTAGTATAATACTCGTATTTGTGTTTTCAAAATTTTTCCTTGCACGGATCTACGACTTTGGGTGATTCGGGGTTTCTGCGACGCGAAAAGCGGTTTTCGTGGCCCGAAAAACCCAACACGTCAAGCGCCGGTCCTCTAGAAGTATCCACACGGACACACTAGATGGAGATGACCAAAAAACCAAGGTGGGCTAGCACCTATGTGGTTCGGCCAAGGGAGGAGAGGGAGAGGTAGAGCTTGAGAGGGAGAAGGAGGAAGATGCACACAAGTGAATGAAAAATGAATTTTTCCACCCAAAAACCAAGTGGCCGGCCACATTTCAAAATTCACATTAATTGCATTAATTGAAATTAATATGAAACCATAAAATCACATTAATTACATTAATTGCAATTAATATGAAACCATTAAGAGAGTGGCTTTGTTACTTCCATGAGGTGGCACCCATGATGATGTCGAACATCATTATTGGTCCACCTAATGCCAACTCACCAATGAGGTGGCAAAAAGGTCAAGTCAAAATTGACCTTTGGTCTTCCTTCTCAAGTCAAGTCAAACTTGACTCAATCTCTACCATGGTGGATCTAATCCAACCATTTGATTCGAGCCAACTTAATATAATGAATCTAATTCATTTAATTAAATTGATTCAATGAGTCAAAATCTAAATTAGACTCATTTAACACATGAATCAACTTGAGTCGAACTCAAGTTAGCCCAATTAGGATTACTCTTAATCCAATTTGATTCATCAAATGAATCTAATCCTCTTGGTTCATCATATGAACCTAATCTCCACCTAATTGTCCTAAGTGTGTGACCCTATAGGTTCTTGTAACGTTGGCAATGCCCTAAACCCATTTAGGAGCATAAGTAATGAGCGGTATCTAGCAACACATCATTACTACCCAAGTTACAAGAATGTCGAGATCCGACATCACCTTGTGACTACCAATTGTGACTACTCACAAAATAATGACAAGTGTCCTTCTATCCTAGACATCTAGATTGATCAATATGAGGCATAGACCGTGTCATCCTCTAATCAATCTAAATCTTGAACTCCAAGTTAGACTCACTCGATCAAATGAGCTCAACATCTAATGTTGACTCATTTTGTAACGCCCACCCTTCTTACCCAACCAAAGGCGGCGCTACGTTCTTATACTACTTACGTACATGCTTTAGTTATAACAGCGGAAGAATAAAAACTTTAAAGAATTTAATTTATTAAGCATAATATCACATATTCTGATTTGTTCAAATGTGCATATATTGAACTTATAACTAAAAATATTAATTTGTCCGAATCGTTCTTGCCGAGCCACCACCACACACATCACTATCTGCTCCTCCTGCTGCTCCGTTGTACATCCAGCTTTCTCTTTTATCTGCGGTACAAGGAAAGTAAGCTATAAGCACTCATGGCTCAGTAAGTTCCTTTCCTACTCACTAAAATCGAGAATCATCGTATATCAAGAATGGATCAACATATCATCGTCTCAACTAATCATAACATAACATATCATTCTATTCAAACATATCATGCATATTTCTTATTCACATATCATTTCATAGAAGCATGAATATCATATCATAAAACAAATAAATCACAAGCATGAGACATACAAGGGCATCATATTCATATCATAATATCACATGACATTATATCATATCATCATATAATTCAAGCACATATGAATGTAGGCAATGCATCGTGAATTTGAAAACTTATACTTAATAGTACTTGAAATTAATATCATCATCATTTGGGATCCCGGTTTGTACCACATACTTAATGCGTAGGTCCAAGGTAGCAAGTCTTGAGCCCTACCATGCATACATACTAGGCCCGAGTCTTACTCCATCGACCTAGGGCACTCAAAGGCCCATTATTGACGAGGCCCGAGTCTTACTCCATCGACCCCGGGGCGTTTACGGAGCCCACCCTTGGTACAAACCATAAAAATAACTTATCATGCATAACTATCATATCATGTCCTTAACAATCTTTCGTGCATTTATTCTTTTCATTTCTTTTCATTATGTATAGTACTTGAAATTAATATCATCATCATTTGGGATCCCGGTTTGTACCACATACTTAATGCGTAGGTCCAAGGTAGCAAGTCTTGAGCCCTACCATGTATACATACTAGGCCCGAGTCTTACTCCATCGACCTAGGGCACTCAAAGGCCCATTACTGACGAGGCCCGAGTCTTACTCCATCGACCCCGGGGCGTTTACGGAGCCCACCCTTGGTACAAACCATAAAAATAACTTATCATGCATAACTATCATATCATGTCCTTAACAATCTTTCATGCATTTATTCTTTTTCATTTCTTTTCATTATGTATAGCATTTTCTATGCTATCACATATCATAACATAACTTCATTTCTTTTCATTATGTATAGCATTTTCTATGCTATAACACATCATGGCATATTTCATAATATAACTTCATTATGCATATCATTTTGTAACTAAAGCAATCATGCATTCTAACTTATTATCATATCATTTTCATACAGCATGGCATAGACATATTTAATTTTTGTTCTAGGGTTTCTAGGGCATCTATCCCTTCATGGCCGAACACATAATGATTCATTTAGGTCATACAAACATGTATCACATTCACACATTATCAAGTTTTCATAAGAAGTACTTTTAACCCCTTAGGTTTCATTTCCAAGGCCTCTAGGTCCTTTAAACCTTACTTGGCCGAAATTCATAGAATATAAACTTCCTTTAAGTGGCCTAAAGCATGGGAAACCTAAGTAAATTTCATAGCAAGATTTACTAAGAACATCATACACAAGGTTGGATCATAAACAAGCTAGGACTCTTGTGATCTTACATGTCATAAATCATGTAACTAATTTTCTACATTCCAATTAAACATGAGAGCATTAATCATCTTTCATAACATAATATCACAGAGGTCATTGAGCATATTAGAATTTTGTTTAAGCTTCTCTAAACTATCACCTTACCATGGCCGAAATATTAAGAGTAAGGTTCATGAGTTTCTTTCAACATACAAGTATACAACTCTTAAGAACTTTATATCATGTCATATAAGCATAGTTATTTTAAATTCAAGGTCCTCCTAACCCTAAATTCTTTCTTGGCCGAAACATGAGAGTGGGGTTCTTTTGGTTCCAATCAACTTCCAAGCAAGAAAACCATAGGAAGGTCCTTAGCATTTCATAGAGAAACTTGCACTAGTTTGGTTAGACAATAATTTTCCTAACCTATTTACAATATTTTTGATTGAAATTCTAGGGTTACATACACCTCTGATCATGCATCATATATGTATACAAACATAGGGGAAAACTATCTTTCAAGGCATAGAAAAAGAATCCGAAAATCACATGAAAGCCTTGTACCGCAGGTGAGGGGAAGCTTACCTTCTTTGCTTAAGTTTCCTAGAGTTGAGAACTTGCTTGTGGACCTTTCTTCCTTGCTTGCTTTGCTCGACACCAATGGAGGAAGAAGTGGCTAGGTCTTTTGGTGGAGAGGAGGAGGAAGAAGAGGAGGCTTCTTCCTCTTGTGTTGCTCAACAACAAAAAGAAAGAAAGAAGGGGGAGAGTTGTTGCTCTCGGCAACAAGAGGAAAGAGGGAGGGAGAGTGCTCGGCACAAATGGAGGAGAGGAGGAGAGTGAGTTGAGGATGAAGCCCCCCCCCCCCATGCCTATTTATACTAAAGTGAGGGGAGGAAAACTTGACTTGATTCATCCTCCTCATTTACTTCTCCTCTTAATGAGAAAGAATATGCTAGAGAAATGCTTCTTGAGTTTCTCTCTTTTCTTTCTCTTAATTTCTCTCCTTTCTTTCCTTTAATTATAATTCCCATCTCTCCTTTTACAATATTCACTCCTATCACACTTGGTTAACACATGCATGCATCCACAAGAGAACCAAGGATCAAATCCTTCTCCTAACATATTTTTGTACAAAATAATTCATGTATATGCATTATGCATAAATATTTCATACATGCATATATAATATCTCATATCTCTTTTGTTTACATTAATTCCATGTATTATAAATATAGATGATTTATATTCTCAACTTTATTTTCTTTCATAAAGTTTTAATCATCTAAATCCTTCCCATCTTAATATTCAACTTAGAATATTTACACCTTCTTTTCACTACCTTCAAACTCTCATTATCCTTACTTTCTTATCTAGGCTTTCTAGGGGTGTTACACATTTGGGCATGGCCATGCACTTAGTGGTCTCACTCTATCAAGAATACCGATGTCGCTCCCGTCATATGGGAGGGATAGATTCCATCTACATCACTCACATCCCTCTACATAATTCATTATATACCCAGTAATCGCCTTTATAGTCCACCCAGTTACGGGTGACGTTTGACGAAACTAAAGTACATAACTCCTTATGTAGGGATCCATGGTGACTTCAGGTCTAAGGACTAATAGTCATATTAATAGCCACATGAGAAAGTATATGACACTCATATAACGATCCATGATACTTTCTCATGGCGGGTCATTCAGTATACATTCTCTAATGCATACCCATGTGTCAGCTTGATATCTCTATATCCATGACTTGTGAGATCAAGTCATCGAGCTGACCTACATGCTAGTCTTATTGTATTAACATTGTCCCTGAATGCTAATACTCGACTAGGAATGATTTAGAGTAGTGTTCCCTATATCATCTCACTATCGATTCAACTAATCGATTGATATAGGTATGAACCTTCTACTCAAGGACGCTATTATACTTAGTCTATTTGGCACTAATATAAATAAGTATAATAACCAAACAAATGCCTTTATTAATATACAAGAATATGATATACATGAGTCCGTACAATCATCAAATGATTGGCTCTAGGGCTCTAACTAACAAAGAATTGGTGAAATTATTCAGCAAGGTTGAAGTGAATGTGCCTTTCCTTACCATGATCAAGCAAATTCCAAAATATGCCAAATTCCTTAAGGATCTTTGTGTGCGCAAAAAGAAATTGAAGGGAAATGAATTTATAAGTATGGGAAAGAATGTTTTTGCATTACTTCAGCCAGTTCCTCAGAAGTGTGAAGATCCGGGAGTTTTCACCGTGCCTTGTGTGATAGGAGATTGTATTTTTGAGGATGCGATGTTAAATCTTGGAGCTTCTATTAATGTGATGCCTAAATCAGTTTTTCAGTCATTAAGAATTGGACCTTTGCAGCCTACAGGTGTAGTGATTCAGTTGGCCAACCGAAGTCAAGCACACCCAGCAGGAGTGATTGAGGATGTATTGGTAAAAGTGAGGGAGTTAATTTTTCCTGCAGATTTTTACATCTTAGATATGGAGGGTGATGTGCTTGCAAACAAGGCTCCGCTTATTCTTGGACGTCCATTCTTGAAGACTGCTAGAACCAAGATAGATGTACATGCAGGAACTCTTTCTATGGAGATAGGAGACAGAGTGGTTCGTTTCAGCATTTTTGAGGCTATGAAGCATCCTAGAGAGGATCATTCTATACTTAGCATGGATATCTCAGAGGAGTTGGATGGTATGGAGTTCTTGTCAGATATTGATTCAGACTTACAGGTTTCTGATTTTGGTATGGAGAATGAATTCGTTGTATTGTTGGAAGATATTTTAGATGTGGAATCTGTTGTTGACTTAAGTGAATGCGTAGGGGATTGCTTAGGAGAAGCATTACCCCTAGGATCGCTCAGAGAGGAAGAGGTATGTGTAGGGGATTGCTCAGCAACACTACCCCTAGAATCACCTACTATTGATCAGACACAGGAGGAATTGAAGTCATTGCCTCAGCATTTGAAGTATGCCTATTTGGGAGGGAATTAGCAACTACCTGTCATCATAGCTCAGAATTTGGAACCGGATCAAGAGGAACGATTGTTAGAGATTATGAGACAGCATAGGAAGGCCATTGGATGGACTCTGACAGATATTCCTGGGATCAGTCCTTCCATTTGTATGCATAAGATTCACTTAGAGGAGGATGTGAGGCCAGTGAGACAACCACAGAGACGACTGAACCCATTGATTTTGGATGTGGTAAAGAAGGAGGTGACTAGACTCTTACAGACTGGCATTATTTATCTGATTTCTGACAGTAAATGGGTCAGTCCCATCCATGTGGTTCTGAAGAAGTCAGGGGTGACAGTATTAGCTAATGAAGAGAATGAACTGGTACCCACGAGAGTGAAGAATTCTTGGAGAGTATGTGTGGACTATAGGAAGCTGAACCAAGCAAGCCGAAAGGATCATTATCCACTTCCTTTTATTGATCAGATGTTAGAGCGACTGGCAGGTAAATCCCATTATTATTTTCTTGACGGTTACACTGGTTATTTTCAGATTTGCATCGACCCAGAGGACCAGGAGAAGACTACCTTCACCTGCCCTTTCGGTACATTCGCATATCATAGGATGCCATTTGGATTGTGCAACGCTACAGGTACCTTTCAGCGATGCATGGTGAGTAATTTTGGTGATTTATTAGAGCATTGCATGGAAGTATTCATGGATGATTTTTCTGTTTATGGCTCTTCTTTTGATGCATGTTTGGAAAACTTGTCTCGAGTTTTGAGTAGATGTATCGACACGGATTTGGTGTTAAATTTTGAAAAGTGTCACTTTATGGTAGAGCATGGTATTGTTTTAGGTCATATAGTCTCTAGGAAGGGCATTGAAGTAGATCCTGCTAAAATTAGCGCTATATCTTCTTTATCTTACCCCGCATGCGTGCGGGAGGTTCGAGCTTTTCTTGGTCATGCAGGATTCTATAGGAGATTTATTAGAGACTTCAGTAAGATTGCTCTACCATTGTCTCAGCTACTTCAGAAGGATGTTTTGTTTGATTTTGATAAGAGGTGCAGAGAGGCTTTTGACAGATTGAAGGAGGCTCTTACTTCAGCACCTATTATCAGACCCCCATACTGGTCCTTACCTTTCGAGTTGATGTGTGACGCTTCAGATTATGCAGTGGGAGCTGTACTAGCACAAAGAGTGGATGGAGCACCACATGCTATTTGCTACGCTTCCAAGACTTTGGACTCAGCTCAAGCAAACTACACAACAACAGAAAAAGAGCTTCTTTCTATTGTTTTTGCTTTAGATAAATTCAGATAATATCTTCTTTGTTCTCATGTGATTATTTTTTCAGATCATGCAGCTTTGAAGTATCTCCTCAAGAAGCCTGATGCAAAGCCTAGATTATTCAGATGGATGCTTCTGCTTCAAGAATTCGACGTAGAGATACGTGATAGGAGCGGGAAGGAGAACTTGGTTGCCGATCACTTGAGCAGGATTGAAGGAGACTTGGACCATTCGGCTATTGATGATGATTTCAGGGATGAGCAGCTTTTACAGCTGCAGGGTGAGTCTCCATGGTATGCGGATCTAGTGAATTTCTTAGTTGCACATGTTTATCCCAAACAATCTTCGAAAGCTCAAAGAGATAAATTAAAAAGTGATTCAAAATTCTATGTTTGGGATGATCCTTATTTGTGGAAGTTTTGTAGTGATCAGATCATTAGGAGATGCATACCTGACTCTGAGTTTCAGTCTGTACTTACTTTTTGTCATTCTTTTGAGTGTGGAGGACATTTTGGACCACAAAGAACTGCTAGGAAAGTTTTAGAATGTGGTTTGTATTGGCCTACCCTTTGTCATGATGCTTATGCTTTTTATCGATCATGTGATAGGTGTCAACGAACTGGGAACATAGGACTTAGAAATGAAATGCCTCAACAATTCATATTATTTTGTGAGATTTTTTATGTTTGGGGTATTGACTTTATGGGTCCATTTCCTGCCTCTTTCGATTTTGCTTACATTTTATTGGCAGTTGATTATGTTTCCAAATGGGTGGAGGCAATTCCCACTCGGACTGATGAATCTTCTGTTGTTGTTAGTTTTGTCAGGTCTCACATATTTTGCAGGTTTGGAGTACCCAGGGCGATCATAAGTGATCAAGCGTCTCATCTTTGTAACAGACACATGAAGGCATTGCTACATAAGTACGGGGTTACACATAAAGTTTCTACATCCTATCATCCTCAAACAAATGGGCAAGCAGAAGTGTCTAACAGGGAGGTGAAATCCATTCTTGAAAAGACTGTGAGACCGGATAAAAAGGATTGGAGTAAGAGACTTGAAGATGCACTATGGGCTTATAGGACTGCTTTCAAGACCCCTATAGGAATGTCTCCATACAGGATTGTGTATGGAAAAGCTTGCCATTTACCCGTGGAGATTGAGCATAGGGCATATTGGGCGGTTAAAGCATGCAATCTTGATAGTGAAACGGTTGGAGAAGAAAGGAAATTGCAACTTCAAGAACTTGAAGAGATTAGATTGGAAGCTTATGAGAACTCACGGATTTATAAAGAAAAGACCAAGAGATTTCATGACAAACAAATTGAGGTGAAAGACTTCCAAATTGGTGACAAAGTACTTTTATATCGATCTCGTCTCAAATTGATTAAAGGTAAATTGAGATCTATATGGGAAGGACCTTATTGTGTTACTAATGTTTTCTTTTATGGAGTGGTTGAGATCCAGGATATGTCTACTGGCCGGATTTTTAAAGTTAATGGACAAAGGCTTAAAAAGTTTCATGAAGGAGTTAAGGGCTTGGTGGTGGAGGAAATGGAACATGTTGATGCTATCTACCCGAGTTAGAGGGGAGTTTCACTTTATCTTTTGTTTCTTTGCAAATGAATAAATTTTTGGTGCTAGTAATTTTCTTATTTGTTTAAGTAAAGTTTTGGTTTCATTTAGAATTTTCTTGCATAAATAAATTTTGAGTCTCATTAGTAGTTTTTATTTTTGCATAGTTATAGTTTTGGAATTTAGGTTTTATGTTCATGAAAATTATCA
Organism: Zingiber officinale; assembly: GCF_018446385.1. NCBI lineage: Eukaryota > Viridiplantae > Streptophyta > Magnoliopsida > Zingiberales > Zingiberaceae > Zingiber > Zingiber officinale. The sequence goes on from NC_055992.1 coordinate 61,644,378, forward strand.
TTTCTTTGAGTTTGATAGTCTTTGTTTTAGGAAAAAATGGTACTTCCTTCTTTTGACATTTCTTTGTATCATTTTTTGGGATTTGAAAAGGAATGTTAAATTTGGTTATCATGTTTAAAGACTTTATGGCATGATTGAACTCTAGGATTGCAAAAGGATGATACTAGTGATGGATTCTTGATTGATGGAATGGATGATAACTTTTATTTACCTAGTGAGGTTTGAGCCTATTTAGAGTGATGCACTTGTAGCTTATTTCACTCTAGAACTTGCTTCGAATTTGATTTATACCTCTAGAGCAGTGTTGAGTCATTTTTATGATATTTACTCCATTATCACATTGCCCTCATCTATTTTTGCTATTTCTCTTGTCATAAATAATCATATCTTTATTCTTTTCTCATGTTTTATTTCTTTGGATGTGGTTATCTTGGATGATATGTGATGATTTTATTTGGCCGGGACGGACAAATGAGTAAGTGTGGGGGAGGTGTTTAGTTTGAAATTGGAGTTCTTTTGTGTTGGAATCAGAAATGTATTAAGCTGGAAAGAGGAAGCACAGTGGAAGTTGGCTGAAATTCAGAATGCAAGATTTAGATGAGTGGTAGCTTAGTTGAAATTGAAGAATATGCAGAAATAAATGGTATGCTTGTCTTTCATGGCATCTGTAAATAAGTAAAGATGATTTCTGTAAAATACCGAAAAATAGGCGAATATTAATAAGGGAATTTTCCGGAATTTTTGGAAACTTTTCAGAATTTTTCGGAGCTCGTATGGACGAGTTAACGGGGACAAAAAATGGGGTCCGGAAAAGCCTGTTTAGGCTACCCTATTTAAGTGAGGAAATGTTTATATTTCCTTTTTCTTTTTATATTTCTTTTATTTACTTTTCTCTCGCTGTTTCCTCTTCTTTCTCCCGCGCGCCGAAGTTTTCTTCCTCTGCCCTAACCGGCACCAACACCGAGCAGTTCCTCTCCTTTTATTCTTCATCTCCTCTATTTTGTTCTTCTCTCCCGAGCCCTCATAGTACCCGACGACCTCCCTTCCTGCGACGCCGATCGCCGGCAGCGCACGTCACCACCGCTGTGCCCTTGCTCGAAGCCGATGACCACGATTCGATCTCTCCGGCGGCCCTTTTTCGTTGCTTTCTTTTGCCCCAGCCTCAGCCAATGCCCCACTCCCGACGCCAACAGCCACCGACCCTTTCTCTTCGGGTTGTGGACAGAAGCATGGCATCCAACCTGTTCCCGTTGTTCCATTTTGCTGTACCGTGCCCTAGCAGTGATTGGAGAGGTAAGGGAGACCAAATTTTGTTGCTAGATTGTAGTGGTGATTTGTGATCTCATCTTGTTCCATTCGGTGAAGGATTCCACCAAGAAAGGTTGTTCTGTGGACTTTCTGATACGGCGGCAAAAATTTATCCAGCAATAACAGTGCCAGAATCAAGGTAAGGTACTGGGTTTTTGGGTCTTAGTTGTAGATCTTGGGGTATATTGATTATTTTAGATCGTGAGACATGCTGTAGAGAATTTGGTACCTTACTGTAAGAACTCCTGATTGATTTATTTTGGGATTTGTTTTCTTCTGGATAGCAGTGGGCGATTGGTTCGAAGTTGTTGGATTCCAGCCACCACAACACAGAATGACTGGTTATTTTCTTGATCACCATTTTGATTAGATCAGTGTAAGTGTTTTCGGCCAATGAATTTCTGTTATGTAGATTGGATTGTTAGTTGTGTTAGAAAGAGATGTTTATGTAGGTTGATTAGGATTTTATCCTATTGGTCGTTGAGATTTTATTTAGCTATTCGTTGAGTTCTAGCTAAATAAATGTATGTGTATCGTTTGACACAGGACTTTGACGTGAGACGAGTATCTCGGAGTCAGAATTGGACCTTTCTTTTGTCGGAGGCGGGTACTTTTGACTTATTGTCTTTGATATGCTTAGTAATGAAATTAACAATTTGCATTAATTATGTTTTCTTATTTGTTTCGGTTAATCACTGCCCGATACATGTTACCTGCTTGATTGATTGTTTGTTTGCATCTCGTATTGATACCTATCTGATTTCACATGCTCATGGGTAGTGATATAACCATGTTTTACCATGTCAGGACCTAGGTTTGATACCTTATTTGATCAGTATACCTTGATATGATTTATTTACTTTGGTGCACATTATTATATGTCCAGAGATTGATTTAGCATATTACCATGCTTAGTGACATGCACCATTCGCATGATTGCATGCTGTGTGAGAGATTGCTCCATTATTGTCGAGCACTTTGCCAGTTTTCATCACTGTTCGGTGCTCCGTTGTGACGCTTATGGGTAGCGTGACACAGCGTGGTAGCACGTCAGTTTGGCTCTTCCGGTGCTCCGTTGATCCGCTCATGGGTAGTGTGACGCAACGTGTAGCACGTTAGAGATCCCTCCCAATCACAGTGTACCGGGAGATGAAAGCATTGCGCTCCCCCATTTATGATTTGGGGTAGGAGTATGTGTGTACTCCGACAGCATCTCGTCCACTCCGTCACTCATCAGGGGTAGTGATGCAGAGTGCACGGTCGTCACAACCCTACCCACTCGGTCTCACTTTTGTTGTGAGTTGGCTGACTGGCGTCAGGGGTGACCATGACATTGGCATCATATGCATGATGCATTTATTGCTTGTGTTTGTGTTTGCTGTATTTATATGCTGCATATTGTTTGGATACCTATGTTTGACATGCATACAGGTCTTCTATACCTTTCAGACTGTTTGTCCTTATACCGGGTCCTGGTTAGTATAGATTCTCTCCTGTCTACTTCGGTTTGCATTTATCTTTATTTTTATCAGGAGACTGTACGCATGATTAGTGCTAGGTGTTATTTGTTTACTTTGCATATCAATTGTACATGCTGAGTGTTGGACTCACCCCGCCTCCATTGTTGTTATATTTCAGGATGATGCTGTCAAGAGAGAGTTCTAGTTGCTGGTCCCCTGAAGAGCCGAAGACTTACGGATCTACTGGTTTTGTTTGTTTCCTTTTTGACTATGTTATAGACCTGGATATTGTTTGGATTGTCCTTGTTGATGGATTTTTGTTAGATTTGTTCTACTACATGCCTGCCTAGACGGCATAAGAGGTAAGTTGATCTTATCGTCGGATTTGAGCTTTACGAGTGTAGTTGAGTAGGGTTGATTTCGAGTCAGGGTTTTATTATGCTGTTTACTTGACATATTAACTGCGTGGTGATGATTTATTTATTGTTATTATTCCAGCCGCATGTGGCTGAGGTATATGTGATATGTAGAAAGTTTCAGATTGTCCGCCGTACAGAGGAGATGCTGTCGAAATTTCTTCGGACAGAGACTCCTCCGGGGCGTGACAATTTAGTGGTATCAGAGCAGGTATACGATACTTGCTATGTGTTTTGAATTTTCGAGATTTATTCTGATACCAATTTATTTGGTATCAGAGCAGGTATGCGATACTTGCTATGTGTTTTGGATTTTCGAGATTTATTCTGATACCAATTTATTTGGTATTTGGTATCAGAGGCCAGGTTTTACGATCTTTGTTTTCGTATTTTGGATATTTGGGATATACCTGATACCAATTTATTTAGTATCAGAGCACCAAGTTGGCGATACTTGTTTGATTTTCGTGTTACGAATTTCGAGATTTATCTGATATCAATTTATTGGTATCAGAGCGGGTTATGGTACCTGCTTATGGTGTTCTGTATTTTTGGAGTTAGCCCGAGTTTACTAGTAAACTTGGGTATTTATTTCGGAGCTACGAATTTCCATAATGTTTATGCTTCGGACTTCTGTTTCGGATTTATATGGATTTCCGGCGATTTTCTCATTCGGAATGTTGAAGTCAAATTTGGGGACTGGACAGCGACGGAACATCTCCAGACGACATATAGGTATGATGTTTAATTTGATAGTTATGACATGTATTAGCACTTTATCTTTAGTACCTATCTGGTTGTTGTAGCCCATATTACATATGATGGGTTAGCCACTGATCTTGGTCGACCCTAATAAAGATCAAGGATTATAGTCTCTGGTGATTTTATATATCTTACCACCAGTAGTTTTAGTTTCTGTTACTACTCGTAGGAGATGGAGGCACATACCAGCCTCTGCTATTGTTAGCTGGGTAGTGGATGATTCCTACAGACTCCTGTTGACTTAGCTAGTAGAGTTTTTATACTCATACCTTTTGGATATTAGGGTACCCAATACGATGGGAATTGGTCATTGGGGGTTATCATGTTTGATCATTGTTGAGAATGGTTTGAGGTTGAGGAATATTGTGGGATCAAATATTGAGATGTGTTGATTTCTAATGATTTATGAGAGTAAATGTTATGTGGTTGTCTGATGATCAATTACTAGATATTTGTTTTGATGATCTATTAGTGGATAACTATTTTGATGATTTATATTTGGGGATGTCGTTGATGGTGACATAATGAGTGTCATGTATGATATTTACAGGTTTGATGATTATAGTTGGTGCTCAGATTATAAATCGGGTGCTAGAGAGTTTATGGTTTAGTGTGCCTATGCGATTTTAATAAATCTGGTTAGTTGTGGTTAGTGAACAGGATGATAAAAATTGATATTTGCTTCCTCTGATATTGGATTATGTGGATAAATAATGATTTGATGTTTCGAATGTTAACTTGTTCTCATGGGGAGTAGAAGACTGATTTATGTTTGTCGAGTTGGGTAGTTGTGGTTTGATATACCTTAGTTGCCTGTGGAGGATTAAGGTATTCTTGATTAGTTAGTAGATGAATGATTTAGTTTTGTTGGTTGATCAGTAGAGGATTGCCATACTCCATTTTTAGAGGTTCGAACCTTTAGGATATTTGTGCTTAGTTATGTATCTAAAGCACATTTGAGTACATGTTTTGTACTGACGTGGAAAGGACTGATTTAGCCATATATCACTGACGACTTGGATATGTTATAGAGGATCGATGTATCCTATTCCATGAAGACTTTGACCGTGGACTGTAGATACCTGGTGGGATAACTTAGAGGGTGCATTGGGATATGTGACCTTGCTGATGTAAGGAAGTGTAGAGCTAATTGCTTAACACTTATGGGTTGCTTAACAATCCACTCGGTTGTTACTGGATGATTAGACTGCTTTATTTTAGGTTGCTTTCGATTGATGTATTCATGCTTGATACATATGCATGAATTTTGTTTAGATATACCCGTAACCCATGAGTGTTGGTAGCATAAGGTTGGTCTCTTTGGTTGAGCTGGTATGCTGATTTTGCATGTCTATGTTGCATGTATATTATGATTGTTATGTGTTGTAGGAGTCCTATGGTAGACTGTCCATTTGTAAGTAGTATATGTATCCATGTTCTGATATGGTTTGAAGGTTCCTTGTGGATCATAGATATGTAGTTCGGTGTATGTATCTGGATGTATTATTGAAGATATCTTGTCGATTAAATCCGAGTTGTAGTATAGTACATCGGTGGTGTTTTGATGGAGGCATTTTGTCGATTTAATCTGAGTTGTGATATGTACATATGTGTTTGGTGTGGTATCTGAGGTATCTTTTTGATTATGTTTGATTGTGAGTGCACCTGGGTTTAGTATGTTTTGTTGGAAGTATATGTTGGTTATACTATATGTTATGTGAGTGTTGTTTGAGGTGTATTGTTGATTTTACCTATGTTGATTTTGCACACGGGTTCGGTATGCATTGTTGGAGATATCACGATGATTTATACCTATGTTGTGAGTATGTTTGGTGTGTACTAATTGGAGGATTATGTCGATCATACATATGTTGTGTGAGCACGTGTGCCAGGTATATATTGGTAGCAGCATGATGATTCTACTTATGCTGAATGCAGAATGTGGAGTGACTGCATTATGTCATTTGTTGGATTAACTCATCAACTAATTCTCCTATCAGTGGATGACCCACTAGGATGCTGATAGAGTTGATGATGGATTTGATTAGTTTACTAGGTTGTTATAGCCTAGGCTAACCACAGTGATTTGTGGTAGAGAGATCTTGTACAGTCTCTAGCTGGATAGTTAGGTGCCTTGGGGTACTTATGTATTATTTTGTGGTGGAGAGTTGCTCCCACATATTACGGATTGCTGGTAGCGGAGCATTGCCCCTATATTTATTGCGATACATATTTCAGATTATTTGTGGTGGAGTGTTGCTCCCACATATTGAGGATTTCTTATGGTAGAGCGTTGCTTCCACATATGTGGTGTTTTCTGTGATGGAGCGTTGCTCTCACACGGGAGGATTTATTCTTTGGTGATTTATGTTATTGATGATCAGATTTTCGACTTATTATCGGAGATCTTATGGTTAGAAATGTCTGTGATACGGGCATTATGTGTCTTGGTTTTGGCCATATAGGCTTACACAGTCTTAGATGTTTTCAGAGACTTGATGATTTTGGTGTTTCCAGGATGTTGGGATCGGTTTTCATTGTCTTTGTTGACGATATTGTGATCTATTTCGGATCAGCGGTGAGTCAGGCACATCATCTTTGCATAGCTCTAGAGGTGTTTCGATGGAAATATCTAGATGTGAAGATCAATAGTTCATATTTTGGTTGTCTTCTGTGAGATGTTTGTGACATACGACCACCAGTGGGAGTATACCGTAGTTCCACAGGAGATCGAGGTTATTACCGTTGAGAGTAGACGGAGTCTATAGAAGAGGCTTGCAATTTCCTTTGCTTGACTTTATATTTCCGGAGATACGTTGAGGGTTTCTCACGGATTTCTATGCTACTTACACGCCTGACCATAAAAAGGCGTGAAGTTTACTTGGACTGAGGATTGCAAGACCAGCTTCTAGAAGCTGAGGCAGAGACTAGTGTCGACTTCGATTTGTGGTTTTTACCTTCGAAGAGGATAGATTCGTGCTCTATACCGATGCGTCTCTACAGGGTATGGGTGCTGTTCTGATGCAGCACGGTAGAGTATTCTTATATGCTTCTCGATAGTTGAAGGAGCATGAGAAGAAATACCCAGTTCATGATCTGGAGTTGGCCGCTATTATTTTTGCCCTAAGGATTTGGCGGCATTACCTATATGATATTACATTGAGATTCTCACTGACCATCAGAGTCTCAAATATCTGTTCACTCAGAAGGAACTTAATTTTCGACAGAGGAGATGGATGGAGTTCCTGAAGGATTATGATTGTACCATTAGCTATCACCTGGGAAAAGTTAATGTGGTTGCTGATGCACTTAGCTAGAAGTCCAGAGGGACTTTAGCTTGCCACCGAGTTGTGGTCACAGACGTGATTCAGGGTTTCTCCGAGTTAGACCTTGAGGAGAAGGGACAGACAGAGTAGGGTATTCTTGTTACCATATTTGATCAATCGTCGATCAGGACGAGAATCCGAGCGGCCCAGTTGTTGGGACCTCATAGAGCTCAGTGTGAGATAGAGTGGTCCATACTATCAGACGGAGGATGTTAGAGGTATAAGACTGCCAGAAGTGTTATGCTGACCGGAGTCGGAGACTCTTAGAGTTCTCCATTTGTGACCATGTATTTCTGCGAGTTTCACCCACGAAAGGGGTGAAGAGATTTGGCCTCAGAGGCGGGCACGATGTATTCCACGTATCTATGCTGAGGAGATACGTACCTGACCCGACGCATGTGCTGACAGATGTCTCAATTCCAGTTCAGCCTGACATTTCTTATGAGGAGATTCCGATACGGATTTTAGACCAAAAGGAGCGTCAGTTACGGAACAAGACTATCCGCCTGGTTAAAGTCGGATGGCAGCATCATTCGGATGAGGAGGCTACTTGGGAGCTCGAGGATACGATCCGAGCTCGATATCCCCATCTTTTCACGTGAGGTGTGTGATTCAGTTTACCGTTCAGCATTTATACTCTATATCTGTTGTTAGTACTTGCTGATGGTAGATAACGAAATTTGGGGACCAAATTTTTATTAGTGGGGGAGAATGTAAAATATCGGAAAATAGGCGAATATTAATAAGGGAATCTTCCGGAATTTTTGGAAACTTTTCGGGAATTTTTCGGAGCTCGTATGGATGAGTTAACGGGGACAAAAAATGGGGTCCGGAAAAGCCTGTTTAGGCAACCTTATTTAAGTGAGGAAATGTTTATATTTCCTTTTTCTTTTTATATTTCTTTTATTTACTTTTCTCTCGTTGTTTCCTCTTCTTTCTCCCGCGCGCCGAAGTTTTCTTCCTCTGCCCTAACCGGCGCCGACATCGAGCAGTTCCTGTCCTTTTATTCTTCATCTCCTCTATTTTGTTCTTCTCTCCCGAGCCCTCACAGTACCCGACGACCTCCCTTCCTGCGACGCCGATCGCCGGCAGCGCACGTCACTGCCGTTGTGCCCTTGCTTGAAGCCGATGACCACGATTCGATCTCTCCGGCGGCCCTTTTTCGTTGCTTTCTTTTGCCCCAGCCTCAGCCAATGCCCCACTCCCGACGCCAACAGCCACCGACCCTTTCTCTTCGGGTTGTGGACAGAAGCATAGCATCCAACCTGTTCCCGTGGTTCCATTTTGCTGTACCGTGCCCTAGCAGTGATTGGAGAGGTAAGGGAGACCAAATTTTGTTGCTAGATTGTAGTGGTGATTTGTGATCTCATCTTGTTCCATTCGGTGAAGGATTCCACCAAGAAAGGTTGTTCTGTGGACTTTCTGATACGGCGGCAAAAATTTATCCAGCAATAACAGTGCCGGAATCAAGGTAAGGTACTGGGTTTTTGGGTCTTAGTTGTAGATCTTGGGGTATATTGATTATTTTAGATCGTGAGACATGCTGTAGAGAATTTGGTACCTTACTGTAAGAACTCCTAATTGATTTATTTTGGGATTTGTTTTCTTCTGGATAGCAGTGGGCGATTGGTTCGAAGTTGTTGGATTCCAGCCACCACAACACAGAATGGCTGGTTATTTTCTTGATCACCATTTTGATTAGATCAGTGTAAGTGTTTTCGGCCAATGAATTTCTGTTATGTAGATTGGATTGTTAGTTGTGTTAGAAAGAGATGTTTATGTAGGTTGATTAGGATTTTATCCTATTGGTCGTTGAGATTTTATTTAGCTATTCGTTGAGTTCTAGCTAAATAAATGTATGTGTATCGTTTGACACAGGACTTTGACGCGAGACGAGTATCTCGGAGTCAGAATTGGACCTTTCTTTTGTCGGAGGCGGGTACTTTTGACTTATTGTCTTTGATATGCTTAGTAATGAAATTAACAATTTGCATTAATTGTGTTTTCTTATTTGTTTCGGTTAATCACTGCCCGATACATGTTACCTGCTTGATTGATTGTTTGTTTGCATCTCGTATTGATACCTATCTGATTTCACATGCTCATGGGTAGTGATATAACCATGTTTTACCATGTCAGGACCTAGGTTTGATACCTTATTTGATCAGTATACCTTAATATGATTTATTTACTTTGGTGCACATTATTATATGTCCAGAGATTGATTTAGCATATTACCATACTTAGTGACATGCACCATTCGCATGATTGCATGCTGTGTGAGAGATTGCTCCATTATTATCGAGCACTTTGCCAGTTTTCATCACTATTCGGTGCTCCGTTGTGACGCTTAAGGGTAGCGTGACACAGCGTGGTAGCACGTCAGTTTGGCTCTTCCGGTGCTCCGTTGGTCCGCTCATGGGTAGTGTGATGCAGCGTGTAGCACGTTAGAGATCCCTCCCCGTCACAGTGTACCGGGAGATGAGAGCATTGCGCTCCCCCATTTATGATTTGGGGTAGGAGTATGTGTGTACTCCGACAGCATCCCGTCCACTCGGTCACTCATCAGGGGTAGTGATGCAGAGTGCACGGTCGTCACAGCCCAACCCTCTCGGTCCCACTTTTGTTGTGAGTTGGCTGACTGACGTCAGGGGTGACCATGACATTGGCATCATATGCATGATGCATTTATTGCTTGTGTTTGTGTTTGCTGCAGTTATATGGTGCATATTGTTTGGATACCTATGTTTGACATGTATACAGGTCTTCTATACCTTTCAGACTCTTTGTCCTTATACCGGGTCCTGGTTAGTACAGATTCTCTCCTGTCTACTTCGGTTTGCATTTATCTTTATTTTTATCAGGAGACTGTACGCATGATTAGTGCTAGGTGTTATTTCTTTACTTTGCATATCAATTGTACCTGCTGAGTGTTGGACTCACCCCGCCTCCATTGTTGTTATATTTCAGGATGATGCTGTCAGGAGAGAGTTCTAGTTGCTGGTCCCCTGAAGAGCCGAAGACTTACGGATCTACTGGTTTTGTTTGTTTCCTTTTTGACTATGTTATAGACCTGGATATTGTTTGGATTGTCCTTGTTGATGGATTTTTGTTAGATTTGTTCTACTACATGCATGCCTAGACGGAAGAAGAGGTAAGTTGATCTTATCGTCGGATTTGAGTTGAGTAGGGTTGATTTCGAGTCAAGGTATTATTATGCTGTTTACTTGACATATTAACTGCGTGGTGATGATTTATTTATTGTTATTATTCCAGCCGCATGTGCAACCTTTTCGTTATCAGCTTTGAAACCCTTGAGAATGAATTGAAATTCCTTTATTTCTAGCAGAAAATTGTGTGTTTACTTTCTTTCCATTCTTTACAAATGAAAACTGAATTCTGAAGTTGCAGTAACTTGCTAAAATTCTGGATTTTCAGTAACTTTATAAGTGATGTTATTGGCTCAAACAAAATGGAAATTCAAGTTATCATTTGATTTAATAATTGTTATGTTCTTTGGGAATAAATTGTTGAAGCTTGAAGTGATAAGGCAATAACATCAGATGAGTTATCAAGTTATCAAGTTGAAATTCAGAATTCTAAAGAAATGTTGGAGTATCAAGAATTCAGTAATGATCTCAAGGAAAAGAGAAGCTCAGATGAAGTGCTGAAACACGAAGCAACAAATGGGATATTGGCATTAATAGCTTTTATCAAGATTTATTTCAACTACTGAAAATGTAACATATCAATGACATTTTACAGCAGTGAAGGGCTGAATTTGGTTGAATGAGATGAATGGAAGAAGTCATTGAATGGAAGAAGTGATATTTAATCCAAGGAATGGAATTTCCAATCTGAGTGAACACATGAAAACAAAAGGAAACGTTTGCTGTAATGACAGGAATAAGTATAGTGCAGAAATTCAGAAAGTGCAGATTTGCAGGAAAATGACAGTTTTGTGTCAATTTGGAATGAGAATTGTGATGAGCCAGGGCTGCTGGAAAATGGAAGGTCTTTGGATATTCATTGTAAGGGTCTGTAGAGACAATATGAAGGAGTATTGAAAATTTCTTGTGGCTAAACATGTTAGATTGATACAAAGTTCAACACTAAGACAAACTGAAATTAGAGGTTGAACACAAATTGAACTAAATTGTAGCCTGAGTTCGGGGCTGTTTGTAGCAGGTGAAAGCTCAAAGTGAAGCTGAAATTTCATGCTACTGAAAAAGATGAGGTTAAGTATGACTGCAGTCAAGTGCAGAGAGATGTGCAGACAAACTGAAATCAGAGCATCCTGCTTTGGGGAAACAGAACAGTCTTGTGCCAAGGAGAAATCTGCTGGTTAATGTCAAACTTTCTGGTTATGTGAATCTGAAATGAATGGAACTTAAACCATCATTGTTCATCAGCAAATGAACTATCTTCAAAGGTCTACTAGCTAGGGAAACTGGGCTGGAATGACTTGAAACAAAATCAGAAATAGAAATGCAGATTCATGTTTCTATAGCACAGAAACTATTAATTATCAGAATTTCAATGTGTTTTTAAGTAATGGATGAAACTAGGATCATGTGATGAATCAAATCAAAGAACTACAGATTCGATTGAAGATTTTGAAGAACCTGCAATTAGAGATTTGCAGAAACAGGATTTTAGTGCTAAAGGAAACAAGAGGAAGATGTGAAGAGAAATGAAGGAAAAAAAAAATGGAAGGTTGTATAATCTACACTATAAATGAAGTGGAGTAAAAGGACGAGTCAAATTAGAGTGCTTGCAACACCAAATCAGTAACAAGAAGCAGTGGGAGGAAGAAATGTAGAATTTCATGCTTGGTCGAAATTGAACATCACATAGCATTCTAGTTCATGTCTTCCACCTCAAATTGAAACTTATTTTCTTATTTGCTCTATCAGAATTAATTCTTTCAATTATTTCTTAATCTTCTAATGGTTGTGAATTCTCATGATTATGCATCTTGATATCTGTGATAGAGGTTGAATTAGATGAAAAGCAAGCTTATGGTAGTGGATTTGCTATGAGTAGCTTGAGTGATCTCCACCTTTGCATGATTTGAGAATAGAAAGAGAGCCACGTCAAATTACCTTGTGAGGATTAGAAAAGCTATCATCTTCATTTCATTCATGATGGATGAAATTTACTAAGTATTGAACCAAGGTAAGAATAGAGGTCATGAATGTGTGAGTCTATGAAACGTGATACTTACCTGTAACTTCCTTTTACCTTCTTTTGGATATGATCAAGAAAAGTTAGGAGGAGGAGGTACCATCTTAGTTGTTATTTTAGTGGGCTCACTTGCACGAGGCGTGCAAGAATAAGTGTGGGGGATTTGATAAGCTATGAATTGACACATTAATTTTGGGTTAATATTTGGTATTCTTTATATATTTGCACATGTTTATGTTGGGTTCTTCGGGCCGTGAAAACCGCTTTTCGCGTCGCGAAAACCGCTTTTCGCTTCGCGGAAACCCCGAATCGCCCAAGCCACGGATCTCGAGCAAGGAAAACCAAACGAAAAATACGAGTACGAGATTCATAATTTTAGATCTACTCCTAGATCTATATGTTAAGAGTTTACCCTTGAAGCGTGCCCTTCGTTTAGTCCCGCTCGTCCAAGGAAGCGTTGGATCTCGAGAGTGTCAATGTAGACACTCCTCTAGTGATATCCACACGAACAAGGAGTGGTCTTCTACCACTCAAAGATGGAGAAGAGAGCCCCAAGTGTGCTAGCACTTTTCTAGAGCTCTCGGATGGGAACAAAAAGGAGAAAAGAGAGAAATAGAAGAGAGAATCACATACACTCCTTTAGTACCCTCCTTTATGACCTTCACTTTCCCTTGTGCTCTTGGAAACAACTCAACATCTTCTCCTCACCATGATAGCCACGACCACAGCAACTTAAGAGGAGAGGAGAACCCAAGGAAGAAGAAGGAATAATGACACCACATCAATACCCAAAACAAAAACCTCCACACCATCTAATGTGTGGCCGGCCACACCATAAAGCCCCTCATTAATGTGGCCGGCCACATTAAAATCAATTGGATGTGTAACCTCCAATGAGGTGGCATACCATTATGAGGTGGTGATGAGGCTAATGATGTGGCTAGGTTGGTCATGCCAAGTAGGATGAGTCAACCTTCATGATGATGTGGCAAGACATCAAGTCAAACTTGATGTTTCAACTTCCATTTGGTCAAGTCAAACTTGACCAATTCTCTTCCTTGTTGAGTTAAATCCAACCTTTGATTCAAGTCAATTTTAATTTAATGAATCTAATTCATTAATATAAATTGACCCAATGAATCAAATTTAAATTAGACTCATTCAACATTTGAATCTAATTGAGTCTAACTCAATAAGTCTAATTTTGAATCCAATCTTTGGTGCATCATATGAACCTAATCCAATTGGTTCATCATATGAACCTAATCTCCATCCACATGTTCTTTGTGTGTGACCCAATAGGTTCTTGTAACGTTGGCAATGTTTCTAAACTCTTTTAGAAACATAAGCAATAGCGACATCTAGCAATACATCATTGCTACCCAAGTTACAAGAAATGTTAAGATCCAACATCACCTTGTGACTACTAATTGTGACTCCTCACAATATGTGACATTGTCCTTCTATCCTAGACATCTAGATTGATCAATATGAGGCATAGACCGTGTCATCCTCTAATCATTCTAAATCTTGAACTCCAAGTAGACTCACTCGATCAAATGAGCTCAACATCTAATGTTGACTCATTTGGGCATGGCCATGCACTTAGTGGTCTCACTCTATCAAGAATATTGATGTCGCTCCCGTCATATGGGAGGGATAGATCCCATCTACATCACTCACATCCCTCTGCATAATTTGTTACATACCCGGTAATCGCCTTTATAGTCCACCCAGTTACGGGTGACGTTTGACGAAACCAAAGTACATAACTCCTTATGTAGGGATCCATGGTGACTTCAGGTCAAAGGACTAATAGTCATACTAATGGCCACATGAGAAAGTATATGACACTCATATAACGATCCATGATACTTTCTCATGGTGGGTCATTCAGTATACATTCTCTAATGCATACCCATGTGTCAGCTTGATATCTATATATCCATGACTTGTGAGATCAAGTCATCGAGCTGACCTACATGCTAGTCTTATTGCATTAACATTGTCCCTGAATGTTAATACTCGACTAGGAATGATTTAGAGTAGTGTTCCCTATATCATCTCACTATCGACTCAACTAATCGATTAATATAGGTATGAACGTTCTACTCAAGGACGTTACTATACTTATTTTATCTGACACTAATACAAATAAGCATAATAACCAAAAACCAATGCCTTTATTAAGAATATGATATACATGAGTCCATACAATCATCAAATGATTGGCTCTAGGGCTCTAACTAACAATCTCCCACTAGCACTAGTGCCAATCAGTATAGGCTCTAAGGCCTAAAGACCTAGTGTGACCATCATGCTTCCTCTGTGCCAAAGCCTTGGTCAAGGGATCTGCGATGTTAGCCTCTGTAGGTACTCTGCAAATCTTCACATCTCCTCTATCGATAATCTCTCGAATGATATGGAAGTATATGCTTGGTCCGCCGGTGTGAGCGAGGTTCCTTCGTGCTATAGTTCCATTGTTGTCACAATAGAGCTCAATGGGGTCGGCATATTGGGAACCACCCCAAGTTCATGATGAACTTGCGGATCAAATCGCCTCCTTCGCCTCGATGCACAAGAATGTACTCATTGTAGAATCAGCCATCGTATCCTTGAACTCTTCCATGATACCATTAATGCAAAATCGAACCCATTGCGATCTATAGTCATCCTGGTGGGTCTGAAGCTAGCATCATCAACCCTTCACGCTTAGCTCATCATTGCCTCCATATATCAAGAAATATTCTTTAGTCATTCTTAAGTACTTAAGAATATTCTTGACCGCTATCCAGTGACTTTCACCTGGATCTGACTGGTATCTGCTCGTCATGCTCAAAGCATACGAGACATCAGGTCGAGTACATAGCATGACGTACATGATCGATCCTATGGCTGAGGCATAACGGATCTGATCCATGCGGTCTCTCTCCTCTCTAGAAGAGGGACTTTGAGTTTTCGAAAGACTCACGCCATGTGACATCGGCAGAAATCCCTTCTTGGAGTTCTGCATGGCAAACCGAAGGAGTACCTTGTCAATATATATACTCTGACTTAGGCCAAGCAATCTCTTAGATCTATCTCTATAGATCTGTATCCCTAGAATGCGGGATGCCTCACCAAAGTCCTTCATTGAGAAGCAACTCCCTAGCCAGGTCTTGACAGACTGAAGCATAGGGATGTCCTTCCCAATGAGTAGTATGTCATCCACATACAATATGAGGAAGACAACTATATCCCCTACAACCTTCTTGTAGACACAAGGTTCATCTTCGTTCTTGATGATACCAAACTGTTTGATCGCATCATCAAATCAAAGATTCCAGCTCCGAGAAGCTTGCTTTAGTCCATAAATGGACCTATGCAGCTTGCATACTCTACTAGTATGCTGTGGATCTACAAAACCCTCAGGTTGTGTCATGTACACATCCTCGAGTAGGTTTCCATTCAGAAACGCAGTTTTGACATCCATCTGCCATATCTCATAGTCATGGTAGGCTGCACTAGCAAGCATGATCCGAATAGACTTAAACATCGCTACTGGAGAAAAGGTTTCATCATAGTCAATACCATGAATCTGCTTAAAACCTTTAGCTACTAAGCGACCCTTATAAATAAGTCCATCCATGTCAGTCTTTCTCTTAAAGACCCACTTACACCCAATGGGTTTTACCCCTTCAGGTGGATCAACCAAAGTCCATACTTGGTTGGTGTACATGGACTCCATTTCGGATCTCATGGCCTCTAGTCATTTATCGGAATCTGGTCTCATCACAGCTTCCTGATAGGTGGTAGGCTCATCCTCTATGAGCATAACGTCATCATGGTCAGACAAGAGAAATGAATATCTCTCAGGCTGACGACGTACCCTATCAGACCTGCGAAGAGGTATGTCTACTTGAACTGGTTGTTGTTCCTCAACTCTTTGTGGAACAACATCATCCACAACACTTTGTGGTTCCAGTTCAACTTCCATCGAGGCATCAGTGCTATTGTTCGCATCTTGAACTTCTTCAAGATCGAACGCGCTCCCACTAGTCTTTCTAGAAACAAAGTCCCTTTCTAGAAAGACCCCAGTCTTTGCCACAACTACCTTGTGCTGACTGGGAATGTAGAAGTAATATCCCTTAGTTTCCTTGGGATATCCGATGAAATAGCATTTGTCGGATTTGGGTCCTAATTTGTCTGAGACTTGACGTCGAACGTAAGCCTCACAACCCCAAATCCTCATGAAAGACACCTGGGCATCTCTCCCAGTCCATATCCTATATGGTGTCTTTATCACGGCCTTGGATGGAACTCGGTTGAGAATGAAAGCTGCTGTGTCTAGAGCATATCCCCATAGATATGTCGGAAGATCTGTGTGACTCATCATAGATCGTACCATATCTAATAGGGTACGATTCCTCCTTTCGGATACACCATTCCACTGTGGTGTTCCAGGAGGAGTGAGTTGGGATAGAATCCCACACTCAGCTAGGTAGTCACGAAACTCATGGCTAAGGTATTCTCCACCTCGATCTGATCGAAGTATCTTAATACTCTTGCCAAGCTGGTTCTGTACTTCATTCTTGAATTCTTTGAACTTTTCAAAGGATTCTGACTTATGTGTCATCAAGTACACATAACCATATCTACTGAAGTCATCAGTAAATGTGATGAAGTACCTATAACCGCCTCTAGCAGCGACATTGAAAGGGCCACATACATCACTATGTATGAGTCCTAACAAATCAGTCGCTCTCTCGCTGTGCCCACTAAAGGGAGTCTTGGTCATCTTGCCTCGTAGGCATGACTCGCATATCTCATATGATTCAAAATCAAATGAGTCCAGCAAACCATCCTTATGGAGCTGGGATAAGCGCTTGTCATTTATATGACCTAAGCGACAGTGCCAGAGATAGGTGTAGTTCATATCATTCGATTTGAACCTCTTGGTACTAACGTTATAGATAGGGCTCTCTAGATCTAGAATATAGAGTCCGTTTATCAGAGGTGCACTACAATAGAACATATCGTTTAAATAGATAGAACAACATTTGTTCTTTATTATAAACGAAAATCCTTTCTTGTCCAAACAAGAAATTGATATAATGTTCTTAGTCAATGCAGGCACATAACAACAATCGTCTAACTCTAGTATAAGCCCAGAGGGCAGAGATAGAAAATAAGTCCCTACAGCAACAGCAGCAACCCGTGCTCCATTGCCTACTCGTAGGTCTATCTCGCCCTTTGTCAATGCTCTGCTATTTCTTAGTGCTTGTACACTAGTACAAATGTGCGAAGCACATCCGGTATCTAATACCCACGATGAAGAAATAGAGAGGTTGACTTCTATAACATTTATACCTGAAGTAGAAATCTTATTTCTCTTCTTGTTAAGATCTTCCAGGTATCCTGTGAAGTTCCTCTTCCAGTGCCCTGCTTGTCCTTGATATAGTTGACAAAGATGTGCAACCATATCGTAATCACCCATTAACTCATGTTGCTTCTGAAGCTCAGAGTTCATGGTCGCGAGCATTAGACATGACACATCTAATGCGTCATCTTGATGCTTCTTGTAAGCATCTTTGTCAGCTCGCGGGGCATTGGCAGGAGGAGCCTCCGGAATGGGCTGCTCCAGAACGTACAGTTTACGTTCCTGGGTGTGTACCAGTCCAGGAAATTTGCTCCGTTGAGCTTGTCCTTCTTAAGGACAGATCGCAGGGAGAAAATGTTCGTATTCGACGTCATGGCAATTCTACAACAGAAATAAATGCAGAAATAAGTATCATATTGTTTAAAATCATTTAATTAGGCCTTTAATTAAATGATGCTCACACTGAATTCTA
Organism: Zingiber officinale; assembly: GCF_018446385.1. Lineage (NCBI taxonomy): Eukaryota > Viridiplantae > Streptophyta > Magnoliopsida > Zingiberales > Zingiberaceae > Zingiber > Zingiber officinale. The sequence continues at coordinate 61,662,668 of NC_055992.1, forward strand.
TAATTCTTGTGGGACAAGATCCACATCATACTAACCCTTGAGTTAGCTTTGGCTAATACGCCCAAGGCTTAGTATGATCGGTAGGTAACGATTACCAATTACATCTCTATGCAACTCTTGTTTATAGAATCAATATCCGCATTTATATTAGAACTCGAGTTAGCTTTGGCTAATACGCCCGAGAGTTAATATAGATGTGATATTGACCTATCTTTCCAACTATTGGAAGAATGCCTATAGTTGACTCGATCCAACCGAGTAACTATGAATACTCAATCTAATTGAGTTTGTATTCACCCATACGTTGATAGACGGGACCAAGATTGTCCCTCCGTACCCTACCAAGATAATATGTATTGCTCTGCTTTAGCAGATTCAACAATACATGTGATCGAGGTAGTGATAGGTATCACGGCACGGTTAGGCATTAGAGTTGAGTCGATTGAGATCTAATCTAATCGAGAAGGGATGCATCTTGTGCACGACTTAGATCTAATCTAATCGCAAGGGTGCATCATGTGCACGACTTAGATCTAATCTAATCGTTAGGCACTAATTAATTAACTACTTATTAAATATGCATCACATATACAAGCAATTAATTAATCTATTTGTGATTTAGTCATGGCCCTACTACGATCTTCTCAAGCCAATGAGAAGATCGATTGGTCAACCTAGGGTCAACAGCTTCTTCAAGCTACTCCCTTTGACCACCTTGTGTTGCTCGTGCCCGCCTCGGAACTCGGTCTCGTGTGGACCCTCCACCGCTCCAATTTATACATTACAATTTGAAACTCGAGTTACATTCGAGTCTAAATCTAATTTACAACAAGAAAATAAGAGAAGGCACGACGCGCAGGTCGCGAATATAATACAACACTCGCAAACACATAACGGCACGCAGGCCGTATTAAGAATTACAACACAACCAATCATATTGGGCTTTGGGCCATGACTATCACAAATTAATATATAATTCAAAATTATATATTTTTTCATAATTTTCTATAATTTTAAAATTAATTTTTACAGTTTTACGAATAAAATTTCCCGGCGGTCCCGTTTAGCGGTTTCGGGCGCAATCGCGGAACGGATCCCCTTGCGGGGCCCAGGGGCATCGCCCCTACCCGCGATCTAACCATCACGAGGGTTCCTTTGCGATCCAACAGCGCCTAAACCCACTGTCCCAAAACGATTTGGGTCGAGACATTGCCGTTTCGGAAAAATCTTCCCGGCGGGTTCGTTTTTAGCGATTTCGGGTGCGATCGCGGAGCAAATCCCCTTGCGGGGTTAGGGGCAGTACCCCTACCCACGATCTAACCATCGTGAGTTGCTCCTTTGCGATCTAATGGCACCCAAGCCCGCTGTCCCAAATGGATTTGGGGCAAAACGAAGCCGGTTTTGAAAGATCTTTCCGATAGCCGAAGCCTACAAGTGCCGAGACACTTGTGCTTCGCTTCTACGGAAAAATTACCCATAAAATCATAAAAAACTAATTTTTAAAGAAAATCACAGAAGGTTTTATTTTTTATAAAAAAATAAAAACAAACTCGTACAAGCCTTGCACGTGGCTCTGATACCACTGTTGGGTTCTTCGCGTCGCGGAAACCCCGAATCGCCCAAGCCACGGATCTTGTGCAAGGAAAACCAAACGAAAAATATGAGTACGAGTTTCATAATTTTAGATCTACCCCTAGATCTATATGTTAAGAGTTTACCCTTGAAGTGTGCCCTTCGTTTAGTCCCGCTCGTCCAAGGAAGCGTTGGATCTCGAGAGTGTCAATGTAGACACTCCTCTAGTGATATCCACACGAACAAGGAGTGGTCTTCTACCACTCAAAGATGGAGAAGAGAGCCCCAAGTGTGCTAGCACTTTTCTAGAGCTCTCGGATGGGAACAAAAAGGAGAAAAGAGAGAAATAGAAGAGAGAATCACATACACTCCTTTAGTACCCTCCTTTATGACCTTCACTTTCCCATGTGCTCTTGGAAACAACTCAACATCTTCTCCTCACCATGATAGCCACGACCACAGCAACTCAAGAGGAGAGGAGAACCCAAGGAACAAGAAGGAATAATGACACCACATCAATACCCAAAACAAAAACCTCCACACCATCTATTGTGTGGCCGGCCACACCATAAAGCCCCTCATTAATGTGGCCGGCCACATTAAAACCAATTGGATGTGTAACCTCCAATGAGGTGGCATACCATTATGAGGTGGTGATGTGGCTAATGATGTGGCTAGGTTGGTCATGCCAAGTAGGATGAGTCAACCTTCATGATGATGTGGCAAGACATCAAGTCAAACTTGATGTTTCAACTTCCATTTGGTCAAGTCAAACTTGACCAATTCTCTTCCTTGTTGAGTTAAATCCAACCTTTGATTCAAGTCAATTTTAATTTAATGAATCTAATTCATTAATATAAATTGACCCAATGAATCAAATTTAAATTAGACTCATTCAACATTTGAATCTAATTGAGTCTAACTCAATAAGTCTAATTTTGAATCCAATCTTTGGTGCATCATATGAACCTAATCCAATTGGTTCATCATATGAACCTAATCTCCATCCACATGTTCTTCGTGTGTGACCCAATAGGTTCTTGTAACGTTGGCAATGTTTCTAAACTCTTTTAGAAACATAAGCAATGAGCGGCATCTAGCAATACATCATTGCTACCCAAGTTACAAGAAATGTTAAGATCCAACATCACCTTGTGACTACTAATTGTGACTCCTCACAATATGTGACATTGTCCTTCTATGCTAGACATCTAGATTGATCAATATGAGGCATAGACCGTGTCATCCTCTAATCAATCTAAATCTTGAACTCCAAGTAGACTCACTCGATCAAATGAGCTCAACATCTAATGTTGACTCATTTGGGCATGGCCATGCACTTAGTGGTCTCACTCTATCAAGAATAGCGATGTCGCTCCCGTCATATGGGAGGGATAGATCCCATCTACATCACTCACATCCCTCTGCATAATTCGTTATATACCCAGTAATCGCCTTTATAGTCCACCCAGTTACGGGTGACGTTTGACGAAACCAAAGTACATAACTCCTTATGTAGGGATCCATGGTGACTTCAGGTCAAAGGACTAATAGTCATACTAATAGCCACATGAGAAAGTATATGACACTCATATAACGATCCATGATACTTTCTCATGGCGGGTCATTCAGTATACATTCTCTAATGCATACCCATGTGTCAGCTTGATATCTATATATCCATGACTTGTGAGATCAAGTCATCGAGCTGACCTACATGCTAGTCTTATTGCATTAACATTGTCCCTGAATGTTAATACTTGACTAGGAATGATTTAGAGTAGTGTTCCCTATATCATCTCACTATCGACTCAACTAATCGATTGATATAGGTATGAACGTTCTACTCAAGGACGTTACTATACTTATTTTATCTGACACTAATACAAATAAGCATAATAACCAAAAACCAATGCCTTTATTAAGAATATGATATACATGCATGTCCATACAATCATCAAATGATTGGCTCTAGGGCTTTAACTAACAGTTTAATTCCAATTTTGATCATGTTTCCCCAAACAAGGTTTTTATGAGCTTTATGATGTTTTTCCATCTTATGCCTGATTTATTTCTCATTATGTGAATTTGGTCTTGTAGGGTACTAATGGGTTCATGATTCAAGTGGAGGCATGGTTCACTCAACCAAATTGACCCCAATTGAGCTTGGATTCGAGTCAAACCCTAGCTGGACCAAACCCTAGGTATAAAAGGGAATTTTTGGCACGGTGAACAGTGAGCTCGCGCTACTGTTCATCGTGCCAGATTCTTGATGGCGCGGTCGCGACTCCTCCCTTCTTCCAGATTTTTGAATCAAGTTGTCTATATCGGAGTGGAGTTCCTCACCTTCCAGCAACCGGTTTTCGACCTTCGGCACATCTCCAGCGAGCGTTTTTGTGGGCGAGATACTGTAGCTGCGGGGCGTGATTTTCAGCTCAGACCAGCGGTGTTCTTCTAGTCCGGGTTTCCATTCCTTCATGGGATTATCGGCGGTGGTCCTCCGGTGATTCTGAACCCTTTCTGACAGCACCTCAACGTTCCTAGCTTCATTTCTCAGCTCGCGATTCCAGTTCAGAAAAACGCAGTAGCGTGCCGCAGAGAATCATTTCAGAAACTGACAACGCTGGAGATTTGTGAGCTGGTACAAGTGAATCTGAGGTTGTCTTGAAGCCTGAGGACACCAAACCGATCTCTGTTGGAGTGTTCTCTGCAGGTTCTTTGTGTGACGGCAAAGAGAAGACAAATTGATTTCAGATTTGAGTTGTAGGGATGTTAGATTTTGTTTGCAGTTTGTTTCTAGCTTAGGTTTCTTTGTTTTTACACTTTTGTTTCTGAATCTGATAGTTTATAGCTTGGATTTAGTTGTAGTTTCATTTTCTACATGAATCTGATATGTTGAGTTTTGTTTTTGTGTGTTGTTTAGTTCTGTTCGTGCAGCAGAACTGCTGAAATTTTGTTTTCTTTATTTGATATCAACATTTCTGTTTTAATCTTCTATCCATTGATAATTTAGTTGGAGTTATAGAATAGAGAATTTGTAGTGTGATGAGTTAGATGTGATGTTAAGCTCTTGAATATTTTGTTCTGCAGTTAATTACATTGAATTCTGCAACTTGGTTCCCATTTGGTCAATCTAATTAGTTAAGTGCATTGAGTTTAGATTAATTTATAAGGACCTAAGGTTAGTTCTTAAGTTTGTTTAGGAATAATTTAGAATTTGTGGTTTTCATAAGAGCAATTTGGTTGAATTCCATTTAATGCAAATGTGGGATAAGTGTTTCATTCCTTACTTGTTTTAAAATTCATTGTTGTGGAAATTAACTATTGCCAGCAAGTTCAATTCTGTTCTCTTTTGCATTTTAATACCAAACCCCCATTTTATATCTAGAAAATCCAAAAAGAATGTTCTTAATCCAAGACAAGCATGTTTCTAGTATAATCCTTGAAAAATTCGACTCGGGCCTTATACTAAAACATTTCCTTGTGAAGTTGTGGGTTTTCGATCATAACATTACTTTGGGAGTTTATTTGTGACATCGATTTTGATAGCTACCAATGGCCTAGTATTTGAGTATGAGCCATTACCATCTGCTCATGCTGTCTGGGTAACCTTTAGAGAGAAATACAGTGGAGTGAGTCTGAGTAAGCTCCGTCAGCTAACTATCAAGTTTGATAGCTATAAAAAACACTCGAATGTTACCATGGTCTAACATCTCAGGGAGATGGGTAACATGATTCGAGAGCTTAAGACTGCTGGTTATGTGTTGACTGATGAACAACAGGTTCAAGCAATTATCCGTTCCCTTCCTGATACTTAGGAAACGATGAAGCAGAATCTGACCCACAATGAGAGTATCAAGACTTTCATTGATGTCTCACGCCATGTGGAACTTAAGGCGGAGAGGATTGAATCCGCAAGGATTTTTGGTCAAGATTTTGTAGTTGAAGGTTCTGGTTCCAAGAATAAGAAAAGATGGTTTAAGAAAGGAAAGGGAAAAGGAAAGAAGGCTAGTGTTGTTGCTGTTAAAAACCAAATCAAGAAGAAAGGAAAGATATATGGATAGAAACCTATGAGCAAGTTGACATGCTTCAACTGTGGCAAGAAGGGCCATTATGCTCGGGAGTTTGCTGAGCCTAAAAAGGTAGATCCATCTTTGTCTTCTTTCCACGAACAATATGTTGCAAGTACAATGTTATTAGTTGATTTGTATCCTTTGTGGATTGTAGATTTAGGATCAATGAACCACATAACACGTGATCGAGCTACATATGTGGAGTATCGTCGGGTACCAGCTGGCAAAAAATAGATATATGTAGGAAACAATGCAAGAATTAAAGTCAAAGGAATTGGCACTTGCAAGCTCAATCTACGTGGTGGGCGTACCTTGTTTCTGCATGATGTCCTGTATGCTCCTGAGATTCGACGGAATCTAGTTTTCGTCATTTGTCTTCTTGATTTAGGTTACAATATAAATTTTTATAGCCATTGTGTGGAACTTCGAATTAACTCTGTGTTAATTGGGTATGATTATGTAACAAATGGTTTTATGGTTCTTGATGTAGAACCAAATAATAATGATGATTGTTTTTCAAACATTGCTCTTACTAGTTATGCTAATGTTAATAATGAAATTTGGCATGCTAGGCTAGGACATATAGGACAAGAATGAATGAATAGATTAGTTAAGGAGGACCTTTTAGTCACTCATGCTAAGATCAACTTGTCTATATGTGAGCATTGTCTTGCTGGAAGGACGACAAAGAAACCATTTGGTAAGACTATTAGGGCTAAATCACCATTACAATTAATTCATTCGGATATTTGTGGTCTAATGAATATGAAGGATAGAAATGGGAGTTTTTATTTCATTACATTTATTGATGACTTCACACGTTTTGGTCCTGTGTATTTGATTTCTCATAAATTAGAAGCATTGGATTGCTTTATTCGTTACTTGAATGAAGTTGAGAATCAATTGAAACGTATGGATAAAACTTTGCGCACTGATCATGGAAGTGAATATTTGTCTGATCAGTTCAAGATAATATGTAATGTGAAAATGATTATTAGACAGCTTACTATCCCTGGAACTCCACAGCAAAATGGGGTTGCTGAAAGAAGAAATAGGACTTTTCTTGAAATGGTTAGGCCTATGATGGCGTAGGCTAATTTACCAATCTCCTATTGGAGAGATGCATTATTAGTTGTGACCTATATACTTAACAAAGTGCCTTCAAAGTCAGTTCCATCTACCCCACATGAACGTTGGACAGGCAGAAAGCCGGATTTAAGTAATCTGAGACCTTGGGGGTCAGCTGCCTACGTTCATGATAAGACTCACGAACATGGAAAATTAGGACCCAGAGGTAAGAAGTGTATCTTTATAAGGTACTCTGAGACTTCTAAGGAGTATGTTTTTATTGGTGAGCGACAAGATGGAACCATCTCTGAAATAGAGTCAAGAGATGCTACTTTTCTTGAAACTGAGTTTCCAACACGAGATGAAATTGATAAGCTAATTTCTTTATATGAGATAGAGGAGGAGGATAATTTTCCTTTATTAACAGATCAGGAGATGCCTGAATCTAGTCAACCGAGTGGGAGTAATTTGCCACTGAATGAGTCAGTTTCTCAATAGTCTAACCTTCGAAGAAGTAGTCGTCAGATTATTTCTTAGAGAATGTTTGATATTGAGAATGAGGCATTGATGGTTCTCCCAGTTGATGATGAGGAACCTTGAACAGTTGAGAAGCTTTGAGAAGCTCAGTTAGAAAAGAATGGAAAATTGCAATGGATGAAGAAATGAAGTCAATGAGAAAGAATCAAGTTTGGGATTTAGTCGATCTTCCTCTGGGCCGAAGGGCTATTGGGAATAAGTGGATTCTCAAAGTAAAGAGGAAAGCAGATGGATCGATTAATTGATACAAAGCTCGATTAGTTACAAAAGGATATACCCAAATGGAGAGTATTGACTTTGAAGAGATATTCTCCCCAGTTGTGAAGTTTGTGTCAATACGTGTCATCCTAACTATAGTAGCACAATATGACATGGAATTACATCAGATGGATGTAAAAACAGCTTTCCTTAATGGTAATCTTGATGAAGAAATTTATATGGTACAACCAGAAGGTTATGTTGCTGAAGACTAAGAGAAAAGAGTATGTAGACTTAGGAAGCCTATATATAGGCTAAAGCAAGCGTCAATATAATGGAATATAATATTTAATGAAGTAATTTTGTCTTATGGTTTCGAAATGGTCAATGAGGATCATTGTGTTTACCAAAGAAAGGAGAAAGGAAAGTTTGTCATTTTATCATTATATGTTGATGATATGCTAAAAGCTAGAAGTGACATAAAGTGTGTGATAGAAGTCAAAAGTTGGCTTTCATCACAATTTGACATAATATATATGGGAGAAGCAGAGTACATCTTAGGATTGAAGATCATTAGAGACCGATCAAAAAGGCTTTTGGGTTTGTCTTAAGAAGCTTATATCACTAAGATGTTACAACACTTCAATATGTCATATTGCAATATTGAACAGACGCCTATAGCGAAAGGTACTGTCTTGAGCAAAAGTATGTATCCCAAGACTCCTGAGGAAATAATCGAGATGAAGATAAAACCATATGCTAGTGTCATTGGTAGTTTGATGTACACTATGTTGTGTACTCGTCCTAATATAAACTATGTTGTTGGCTTAATTAGTCATTTCCAGTCAAACCCAGGATCGAGACACTGGAAAGTGGTGAAGAGGATATTCAGATATCTCAAAAGAATAGCTGATTATTGCCTCTGTTTCCAAGGATCAGATATGAGCCTAAGTGGCTACTCAGATGCAGATTGGGTAGGGGACCTTGATGACAAAAAATCCACATTTGGTTATGTCTTCTTGCTGAATGGTGGCGCCATCTCATGGAACAGCAAGAAGCAAGCTTGTGTAGCCTTGTCGACAATGGAAGATGAGTATGTGGCTTGTGCAGCGGTTGTGCAAGAGGTTGTCTGGCTAAGAAGGTTCCTAAAGCATTTGAAGATTGCTGAGGATAGTGGGAGTCCTGTTACTGTGCACTGTGATAGTCAAGCTACGATAGCTTTTTCCAAGGATCCCAAATATCATAGAAAAGACAAGCATATAGAAATTAAGTATAATTTTGTTAGGGATATTGTTGACAAGAAAAAGATTATTCTTGACTACATCCCTACACAGAATATACTTGTTGATCTTTTTACTAAGCCATTGACTAAAGAGTCATTTCATGGACATGTGAAGTCTTTGGGACTTCAAAGAATGTAACTAATTGTAAAGACATTTTAATAAATGAAAAATGCCATGATCTATTCAATGTATATATGTCTTTGTTACATTCGAATAAAAGTCTCGATAAACATGTTGGCAGATTGAGATTGGTCCACTCACATGGACAATCATCTGTATTTGTTAAGTATGAATAGAGGTAAGATCGTTGCTTATGGAATAGCTTATGTAACTATGAATAGAGACATATCCATAAGTTTAGATCACCTTGATAATTGTGTCAAAATGAGATCATTTGTGTAATGATTGGAGTAAATTCACCCACTATTAATATGCTTAAAGGCCAGATTAGAATTCATATGTTGAATTCAGGATTAGACATTAGGTATGTTTAGATCAAAAACTGTACAATGTTAAATTTGGAAAAAAAACATGCGCTCTTTTTAGTAAAGAGAATAACATCGTAGCATGTGATTCATACCAAATGTGCTATGGTGACAAGAAGGGTAGTAGGAGAATGGATCCCTGCTTCTCTACTATGTGAGACCCTTGAGATTATAAGTTAATCTCAATCTTACCCTAAGTGACTATTTAGCTGTTTACTTGAAGTTTTAATCAGTGTCTGCTACTTTAGCATAACTAGGAAAGTGACTGATTAGAATGAATAGATTCTAGCTAAAAAGGAAGATTAAGATTGATTTACATCTGTGACATTTATTCACTGGTACCAGTTACATTTTTAGTTCAGTAGATAAAATGTAATTGTGAATAATTTGTTTAATTGGAGATGTTGAACATGCTCTTGGCATATAGTCAATATGAGGGATTAGAGATGTTCATAATGATGTAAATAATTTAATCTGAGGTAAAGGCAAGCCATTTATGTCTCTGATTCATTCTATGGACATTTATGTCTCTGATTCATTCTATGGAGTAGATAAGTAAGGTGTGATAATTTTCTTAACAGTTGAATGCTCAATGTGCTTGCTGTTGCACAAACAATTTTCCCTAATGTATGGAATGGATGTTCTTATTTGGTCTTTGTGACTAATTAATTTTGCTCTGGTCTTCGTGACTTGATCCTCATAAAGTCTACGTGACTTATTTGGTCTTTGTGACTAATTTTGCTCTGGTCTTCGTGACATGATCACCTTGTAGTCTATGTGACTGACATGGTCTATGTGACCATATAACCGTATGGATTGACTTGGATGAGTGGGAGATGTTGGGCGTTACAGGAGACGAAGGGAAACAGAGTCCTTTCATCTTTCCTCTTTGCTGCCAACGCCAAGGAGACGAAGGGGCATCCTTTCCCCTTCGTGTTCCTCAACCTTCGTATAAAAGGAGTGTCCAAGCAATAGATCGGGAGACGCAATAGAAGGTTTGTGAAGGTGATCAAAGAGGAGCGCAGCAAAGTTGTAAGGTGATCAGTGAACATTGGAGAACGTCTAGAGGCTAGGATTTGGTTCGTGGAAAAGTTTGAGGAGGTTCCGAGTGGTGATCTTCTCGGCGACAACAGCAGCGACTTCTCCGGTGGTTCTTCGGTGATTTCTTCGGGAGATCACTATGAGTGGTTACCACTTTGATTTCATTTTGTTTCATGCTCTCAAAGATACAACAGAATCGAGAAGCTTCACCACCGTGATGCAAGGCCGGGTGAGGCGACGATGACGAGGTGCTGTGGCTGGGCGAGGTGGCCATGGCAAGGGCCTTGTGAAGTGCTACAGCTTGGTGAGACATCAGAGAAAAAAAGACTGAGGTTTACCTATAAGGAAGCGGAGGCTTGTTAACAATGGGGAGGAACTAAGTGTTCATGTGTCCGGAACTGAGATGCCTACACTGCAAACAAAACACTTGGTTGGGCTACAGTCCATGACAATCAACTTAAATCCATGTCTGAGCGCGTGGAGAGGGATTTGAGAAAAAGAGGTTAGGCGAAGAGGGGTTCGGTGGAGAGGAGTTCGCCCTAGAGGGGTTGGGACGAGATGTTCAATGGAGAGGGAGTGCGGAGAGGGAGTTTAGGTTTCGACAAAAAACTTCGGTGAAGAGGGAGTCGCCATCTTGCAAAAGGTTTTGGGCAAAAAAAAAAATGTTTACGAATGTTTGCGATATAGTCATAGGGTTTATGTATTTATTTTTAAATTTTTTTTAAAGATTATTAACAACGTGCTTTACACGCTGTTAATATTTTAGATAATATTTATTTAAATATATATTTTTTACACGCCATCATTTATCTAAGTATAATAATATTAACAACACACAAAACACATTGTTAATATTTAATTTTAACAGCATACTCTATACGCCGTAGAAAAATTTATTGACAGCATACTTTTTCTACACGTTGTCATTTGTATAAACATTATACTATCTGCAATGCATATAATTGTGTGCGCTGTAAAAATTATTATTAACGGTGTACCATAATTGCGCATCATTGATAACGTGTTGTGGAAAGTCATATTTGTTGTAGTGAGGGTATTATTTTTGAAGAGAAGTTGAGTACATCTTAGAAGTGAGGATCATGAAAGATCGACCAAGAAGGATTTTGGATTTGTCTAAAGAGGCTTATATCACTAAGATGCTACAACACTTCAATATGTCGAATTGCAACATTGTATCCTAATATTCTTGAAGAAATAGCTGGAATGAAGAAAAAAATCATATGCTAGTAATATTAGTAGTTTGATGTACACTATGTTGTGTACTCATCCTGATATAAGCTATGTTGTTGGCTTTAGGCGTTTCCAGTTAAATCCATGATCGAGACACTGGAAAGTGGTGAAGATGATATTAAAATACCTTAAAAGGACAACAGATTATTGTATCTATCTCCAAGGGTCTAAGATGAGCCTGAAGAGCTATACAGATGCAAATTGGGTGGGAGACTTTGATGACAGAAAATCCACATATGACTTCTTGCTAAACGGTGGTGTCATCTCATGGAATAGCAAAAAGCAGGCTTATGCAGCCTTATTGACAATGAAAGTTGTATAGCTTGGCTTATGTAGCCTTGTTGACAATATAAGCTATATAGCTAGGCTTGTGTAGCCTTGTCGACTGATCCTGTCTGAGAAGCTGACCGTGAAGGAGATCCGGGAGAAAGAGACCCACGGTAATGACGAAGGATAATGACGGTGAAACCTCGACCCGAGAAACCCAAAGCGGATCGAGAGAAAACCCAAGTCACCGAAGGAGATCTGATAAGTAGGAAGAAATCCCCGTCCAAATAAGAGAAAACTGGACCTTCAAGCTCCCGAGGCTCCCTGCGCACAAGAGACCAATCAACACTATCGTCAATGACCTAAGACCGGGGTGGGAATCCCTGGCTAGGCCCTCCGACGCTCAAGTTAGGGATCTCCCTTGATGCCGAGGAAAGAAAGAAGAAAGAAGATGAACAGTAGTCCCAGAATCAGAGATGTGAACTTACCTAGCCAACGGAGAGGATTCCCCCTTTTATACCACTTCATATAACCTCCGTAGTCATGAAGTGGACCCCGGTTTGTTAGAGTTCGTTATGACATCAGCTGAGTACTTGAGGAAAATGATTTTTAAGGAATCTTTTTTGTACCCCAGATGTACCTTCTTTGTCATTTAGCGCCTGCAAGACAAGCTGAAAGCATATTTCCCGCCAAAATATATATTTTCTATCATGAATTATTCTATTCGGTATATTCATGTATGATTCTCCTTCATGTGCCTTCTGCTTGTACTTTTAAAGTATTCGTTGAAGGAACTAGGCGGGTTCTTTGCTCGAAAGAACTCTCTTAACCGATATTGGTCTATTTTTGCTTCAGAGTATGCAGCGGTCGTTATTGGCTTACTTTCATACGGCAAGCATGTATCGACCGATATTGGCCTACCTTCGCTTGGAAGGCATGTATCTGCCGATATTGGTTTATCTTTGTTCTAGAGTGTGCATCGGTCGTTATTAACTTACCTTCACTCGGCAAGCATTTATCGACCGATATTGGCCTACCTTCGTTCGGCAGGCATGTATCGACCGATATTGGCCTACCTTCGTTCGGCAGGCATTTATCGACCGATATTGTCCTACCTTCGTTCGGCAGGCATGTATCGACCGATATTATCCTACCTTCGCTCGGAAGGCATGTATCGGCCGATATTGGTTTATCTTTGTTCTAGAGTGTGCATCGGTCGTTATTAACTTACCTTCACTCGGCAAGCATTATCGACCGATATTGGCCTACCTTCGTTCGGCAGGCATGTATCGACCGATATTGGCCTACCTTCGTTCGGCAGGCATGTATCGACCGATATTGGCCTACCTTCGTTCGGCAGGTGTGTATCGACCGATATTGGCCTCTCTCCTTTGACTCTTTCTTCCTTTTCTTTCCTCATATGAAGGCCCATAAAACCTACCCATATCACTTGCCTTCCCTTCAAGTCTAGTCGAAGGAGGTGTAGACGACTGACTAGACAGAGGTAGGATCTTGTCTTTTCCTACCCGTGACTCTGCTCCAGATTTTGAAATGACCTCACAGATTTTGTGTACCACTATCTTAATAGATTAAGGGTGGCCAACTGTAAGCCTTTTTCTCCTTTAAATAGGGCTACAACCTTCTCTTCACCCACAACCTTTCTTAGTTCTTTTTCTTCCTTGCCACTTTTTGTTGCTAAGGCCATGGTCGTGGATCCTCCTCTTTGGAGGAAACTTTTGTTGGATTAGGTGAGATCTATATATGAGTTTATTGGGATTTTTGCTCCGGTTATTCCAGGGGTACAAGGGATCATCTTAAGAGATGAAGCTTCACAGTTCAAATCTTCTATCCAAAGATGTAGGTGCTCTGAAGGACCCTAGAAACTTCAGAGAAATTTTTTCTACTTATAGAGGGGCAGCCAAATGACCCAGGGGTGTTGTGTGAAGGGCACAGCACATGTTACCCTTGGGCTAAGATTGGTTGCTTCACTTGCTGAGCTCATACGGCTTGAGAAGGGAAGTGGTTTTCACATTTACTTTTCCATCATGGAATGGATCAATGTTTCCCTGTCTCGTTGCCCTTGAGCTTTTGTTTTTGTTGCTTTCTTCGTCTCGGGCAAAATATTGCCTCTTATGAGCCTTGACAAGCTCAGACGAAGTGGGATATTTCTATCTCTGCTCCATGGTAAGTTTGAATCCAGTGGGACTAAAATCTTCTAAGTGCCCTAAAAGTTTATGTTTGTAATATTTGTTATCTATTTGAGGATGGCTGTTCCTGAGGAAATGTGACGCTAAGTATTTGATCAGATTCTAAGTGTAAAGACAAATTTTGTATCTAATCAAAGGCTTTTATGGAATCCTTCTATCATTTACAATGTGGTGTTGTGTTCATCGTTTCTTCATGTATCCTATATATCAGTTACTAAGGTCATTTTAACTATTTGCATAGTTTGATATTATAACCCATGTTATATCAACTGATGTTGTCTCATTGACTGAAGTCAATATCATATTTATCCAACATAACCACACTTGCCTTCGTTAATAAAAATATTTTCAATAAATACTAAGTCATATTCTGCACTGACAGATTAACATTTGTCACTCTTCTAAACTTTTACTCGTAAAATATTCTTGTCTTTAGCCTGGGTAGGGTCAAAAAGTTTAGTCCTTTTTTATTTTGTTATGCCCAGTCGATCGCATTTTCTTTCGAGGTTTCTGAACTGGTGATTGGCTCTCCTTCGGGTGAGAGAATGTTCGAGGCACTACCAACCCCCATCGCGATCTGATTTGTCACGTCTGATATAAATGCCCCTCCCTTTTTTATGATGACCTGACACATGCCTTTTCTGATCACCACGTCACATAGGCCTTTTATCCTTCTATTTCGATCCTAAGCGTCTGCTGAGCTACCAACGTCCTAATCTGACGACCGTCTTGCGTCTTCCAAACCCTAAATCTTTCGTCTCCTCTTTAATCCCCGTCCTTCCTTTCTCCTTCTCTAAAGCTCTTTTCCTGTTGCTGTCTTCAACCAGTCTTCGTACTCACCGTCGCACGACCATCCCTTTCCTTGTCTTCAGTAAGTAATACTTTTATTGCTCTAGCCCATACCTTTGTCCATGGCTGAAGAAGCGATTGCTCCTTGGTATGTCCATATGTCTTCTGTCTTTGATAAGAATGCTAGATTATCCATCCGTCGTCAATATGAAATTCCTAAGGAATATAAAATCATACTCCCAGCACCGACCGATTGACCTCATCATCCCCCTGATAACTGCGTGACTTTTTTCAGGGATCAGTTGATAGGGGGTCTAAGGTTCCCCATTCCTCCTTTCTTAATTGAAGTAAGTCGATATTTTGATATTCCTTTGCAACAATTTGCTCCAAATGCCTTTCGTTATCTATGATAGAGAACTAAAATGGTCCTTTTTGGAGATATGCCATCGTCTCTCAAAGCCTGGAAATCTCGTTTTTTCTTTTTAAAGTTTCCGGGACCTATCTCTTGGTCTCATGCTTGGAAGTCTTTCTTGCCTCCTTTACCCGATGTTAGAGAGTTTCATCTCCTTCCTACTTTTCCTATTTATTGTGAGAGGTTATTAGGTCACCGGCTCTCGATCCCGAAATGGTTGAAGGTCGAGCTGCTGTACCTGTTTGGTTTAAGCCCAGTCAGACCCAATACTCACATTTCCTTAGGTAACGTCTGGTTCCTTTCTTTTTGTTTATACCTGCCTAAATTATTTCTTTATCCTATACAGTGGAGAGTTTTTATGATGCTTTGATTGACGAAGAAATATGCGTGGAAGAAGAATTGCTTCATGCCAAGGAAGCCGAATTTCTAGCCGCTATCGCCCCACCACTGTCAACTGAAGGGCCGGCTATCTCAGCCGAAATACCTAGCTCTTCTAGGCTTCATGAGACTCCAGGAGGTTCTTCTAGGGATCCTACTGCGCAGATCCTCCCTGATCCTGCTCCTGCCATCACGTCTCCTGCAGCTGTTACTGTCTCCCCCTCTACCTCGGTTCCTATTATCGAGCTTGCATCCCCTGGTAGCTCTGATAAACCCCTAACTGAGATTTCTGCGGGCAAACGTCCAAGACGCAAATTGACCAGGGTTCCTCCTCCAAAAAGGAGGGTAATCCTTTCTGCTAATGAGCTTGGTTCAGAAGATTTTGCCTCAACTGATCTTCTTTCCAATCAGCCCACCTTAGCAGAGCTCTATCCTTCCTTGAATTTTCCTACTCCTCTTCATAAAACTAGTACTTCTGGTGACGTTTCTTTTACTTTCCCTTTGTCTATTCCGACTTCAGGATCTTTACCCTCTTCGCCTTCTTCTTACTTGGTTTTTGCTCCACCATCTGTCCCTACTTCTTCCTTCTCAACTGACTCTTCTACCATTCCTGTTCTCCCCATATTACTGGGGGGTTCTTTCGCTAGTTCTTGGGATGAGGTGCGTCCCCTTTTTGAGGGGCTTTCCATTCCTGAAGCGATTGACCGTTTTTCTAATAAAGAGAATAAGGTATGTTTACATATTCCTGCTTTTTGTTTATGGAGTATCGTCTTACGGTTTTAAATATGCTTCCAGCGGTGGCTAGAAAACATGGGTTTCTCCCGACTATTGCATAATCTGTACACTGAGAACGAGAAATTGAAATCAGAGAACAAGGGGTTGCGGCAGCAGGTTATCGAATTGTCTTCGGTCGAGTTTTCTGCTACCGCCGAGAAGCAATTTGAAATTCAAATTGCGAGTCTTGAAACCCGATTCAAATTGGTTGCGGACCTCAATCAAGAGCTAACCTCAAAACTTGGCGAACTAAAAGAGAATTATGAAGCAGAATTGGCTGAGAAACTTAAAGCCTTACAGCTGAAAGAGGAGGAGGTAGCTTCTTTGACCACCTCCCTTGATTCAGCTAAAGCCGAGGCTTCTTCCAGAATAGATGAATTAAAAACCTCTCAGATGGCGCTGGTAGTCTACAAAGGGGGCGAGGACGTTCGTTATAAGGAGCGAGCCGCCGCCATGATCGAGTCTACCGAGTTCAACCGGCCGATTGTGAGATCCATCTTGTCTGCTTTTACGGCAGGAGCTAAAGGAGCGATTCGACAATTGGAAGAAGAGGGCTACTTAGCGCGTATTCCTCCTCTCAATTTCTTGAACCGTCGCAGACTCATTGAAGAAAGACCTCCTGATTTGTACCCTAAACTAGTTCTAACTCCTTCTCCAGTGGTTGTAGAGAAGGGGAATTAAGGTTTTACAAACTTACGTGAATCTGAATAGTCTCTTTTGATTGCTAATCTTATTCAAATTTTTTGGAAAATTTGTTGGCTTCATGTACGTGTACTAAATGCTACTTAGCTTGTGAGTGTCCAAATTTTCCCTATGACCCATTCTTCAATGACCCGGTCGATATATGTATAAACATCGGTAAGTACCGTCCGATCTTTCGTAGCTACCCCCAACTATCCTCCTTCCTTACTGACCTGGTCGATTTATTAAGATGGTTCAATTTAACCAGGTTGTTTTCATTAATCAATATTCGGGTCTTGACCCATGCTTTTAAACCTATTATTTTCTGTTTTTGTCTTATTAAGTTTTTTCAAAAATTATTCCTAGGAAAATTTTATTTGACTTCATCTTTTTCCCTTTATTCTATGATATTATTACCTTTTATGACGCTTGACATTCTGAGCATCTTTTATTTCCCTTTCGTATCTTATGTTTAGAGGTTTTAGCATAGGACTAGAAAAGGGACAAGGGTTTACGGAATCTTATTCTGCTTCCCTCCATCCATCTTTTCGCTTCTCAACTCCTCTTCTTTCGACCTTCTCTCTTCATGGCGGTTTCTTCTCCGGCATGGTTCCTCTCTTGCTCTTCCGACCTCACAGATACAGAAGAAGTGGACTTACAGGCAACCTATGGTTTTCCCTCTTACATTGTCCGCCCTGCTCCCCATGAGGGTCCTCACCTTCCTCCTTTAAACTGTATCTCCATCTTCAGGGACCAAGTTCTGCAAGGTTTCAGATTTCCTCTTCACTCCTTTTTTGTGAGGTTAGCTGTTATTTTACTATCCCATTAAACCAGTTCGTTCCCCAATCCTTTTCCATTCTAGTGGGCTTCATTGGAGTATCCAAACTGTTAGATTTTCCACTGTCTCCTCGTCTTTTCAATCATTTCTTTATCCCTCGTCGGGTAGATGTTGGTATTTTTAAGTTTCAATCTCGTCCCAAAGCTATTCTATTTAATCGTATTCCCCCTCAAGGTGAATGGTATAAAAAATTTTTCTATATGCGTCTACCTTCTCCCCCTCCCTTTCCTATTCAATGGATACATGATCTGCCCTCGCTTCCTGACACTCAAGGTCTTCTCAATGATTCTTCTGTGGCCTCTGCCTTGCCTAAACTGCGGGGAGCGAAATTCAGTTTACCGCATCTAATTGAAGAGGGCTTAATGTTTCCCTTTGGGATAGGCAACATTAATACTCCTTTGGATGGTTCCTTTGGTGAGTATAATTATTTTACTTCGCCTTTGCTGATTGGTATATCTCTATAACCCTGATGTTTATACTCTGTTTTTCAGCCGACGCTATTCTTCCGGCTCTTATGTACAGGAATTCTGCTGTGACCAAGTCCTTTATCAATAATCTTGGAGAACAATTGTTACTGGCTCGCCAATCTGATCCCAATCCTTCTACTTTGGGCTTGCTCTCTGAAGAAGAACAACAAGCAGAGGGTGTCGCACTTATGGAAGAGGAAGAAGAAGAGCCTTTTGTCACTTTAGTTAAAAAGTCGAATCTTACCAAGGATTCTCCCTTTGGTTATTTCTTCGGTACCTTTGTACAAACTCCTCTTGTTCCGGCGCCTATTTCTTTTGAAAGAGGTAAAGCACCAATGACTCCCACCCATATCATCTCCAATCCTGCTCTTCGAATGATGAGGCCTGGTCTGCTTATATCTTCTTCTTCTATTGTTTCAGCTTCTCCTGTTCCTGCTTCTAAGATGGCCACTATTCCTCCCGTGCCTTCTACATCCTTGGCATTGGCCTTACCTCCCTTGGCTTATAGGCCTCGAGCGAAACGAACACCTTGCCGGAGATCTTCTCCCATTGTCAGCCCTTCGACCGCTAGTGTTTCCGCAATTGTAACAACCCCTCCTGCACTACTACCTTATGTTCCCTCTAGTTCCCACTCTGTTCCTCCTACTTTTACTATCCCTTTTCCTCAGATTGTCTCCTCTTCTTCTCCATATCCAGCTTCCTCTCATTCCCCTCCTTTATTTAAAGTGGCTGTGGGCTTACCTTCTCAATTGGGACAGCCTTCTAGTCCTCCTGGCTATGGCACTCTGCAATTGCAAGGTTTATTGGCTAAATCTTGGTCGCAAGGTTATGAACAATTACGAGGCCTTAGTCTCCCACATCGAACGGATCGCCATAGTCGTCAGACAGTGGCTGTAAGTATTCCCAGTTATGTGTTTATTAGCTTTGTAATTTTATCCCTAACTGGCATTATCCTTTCATTTAGTTTCTAGCCACAAGTCTGCATATCGATCAGTTACTCACAACTAAAGATCATGAGAACACTAAATTGAAAGCTCAATTGGAAACATTGAGGGTCGCGTCTCTTTCTTCCGCTAGCAACCCGACTCAGTTGCAAGAGAAGGTGGCCTTGCAGGATCAACAGTTGGGGATCCTAAAACAAGAGTTGGAAGAATGCCAGCAACTATTAAAAGACAAAGAGCTGGCTAGAAAAACCTTGGAATTACAGGTGGATCAACTGCATTCCGGTCTTCGTTTGGAGATCGCTCTAAAAGAGAAAGCTCTATTAGATGCTTCTCAGAAAAGTCTTATCTTAGAGAAAGTAGAGAAGCTTCATAATGCCTGTCTTTCTGACCAAGCTCAGGACCTGGCTTCTCATGATTTAACTATTCTACAGGAACAAGAGCTGAGGAAAGCTCAAGATAACGAATTATCACTGCTCCAGGAGGAATTGGAACAGCTAAGATCAGAGAAAGATGCTTTAAAAGAACAAAACACAAAGCTGCAAGCTGATTTCCAGAATTATAAGGAGCAGGAAAAGGGTCGATGGGAAGAATGGCGACAAGTTTACTTACAGTCCCCAGCGTTTGCCCGGGAATTTGTTCGCAGGATAGTGGGTGCGCTAAATCATTCCGTATCGGGAGTTCTACGACAGTTAAAAGAGGGTGGATATCTACCCAAAGAACCTCTCCTATCTTTCATAAATCGTCGCAGGCTTAATGAAGAACTACCCTCAGATTTGAAAGGCCCTTTTCCTAATGTCTAAGGAAATTATTCATAAAAACTTGTAAAGTAAGAACTGACAGTGGAAAAAGTGCATTTGAGGAATTAAGTACTTGCAAGGTGTAAGAAAAAAACTATAACACTTACTTGCTTTTTCTTCATGCTAGTTCAAGAATACCCCTTCCTGACATGCTTTTGATTGCTAAGTATAATATCCCTGTTGGAACCCCAAGGTTGTTTTGGTGTAATCAACAAGTTAAGTTAGGTCCTGTTTGTTTCTAACCTTGTGTCTAAGTGTGCAGGAGCTTAGGAGCACAGGTACTCGAGCGGAAGATGTAGCTAGCGAGAAGGATGGCACACGGTGCGTCCGAGGGACGAGGCGCTGCGGAAGAGTACACCGGCGGACGAGAAGGAAGTGCGCGCGATGGTTCTGAGGAACGAAAGCCGGAGCGGAAGATTGCTCGGGGAGCAAGAGACGCAGCTAACACGAAGGTCGGCACGGGGTGCGATCGAGGGATGAAGTCTGCGGATGAGTACGCTGGTGGACGAGAAGGGACACGCGGCAATTCCGAGGGACGAGAAGCCGGAGGGAAGCACGCTCGAGAAGACCGGAAGATGGGTTCGGGTGAGCCCTATTCCGGATATCAGAGATCACCCAAATCAAGCGGATCCGGAGCAGAAGAACCGGACCGAGACGGGGACTTAACGGAGAAGTGGTCCCGGACAAAAAGTCAACTACAGTTGACTTTTTGCTCCGGCGCCCGGAATGCTTTCGGGCGCCCGGACCCTGATTTTGACCAAGATCGCGATTTACGCGATCTGAACGTTGGGGAATAAAGTTTTATCCCCTCCAGGGCGCCCGGAACCCTTCCAGGCGTCCGGAACCCTTCCAGGCGCCCCGACCAAGGCTATAAATATAGCCTTGGTCCAGAAGCTTTTCATCAGTTCAGAAATTGTAACAACACTTGTGTGCTTACACTGCTTTGATTAGATTAGCTTCTTTCTTTTTGTGCCTACACTGCTGTAAACGAGGCTTCTCCGCCTGAAGGAGTTCTTAGTGCAATCATCTTCCTTGGATTAACAACCTCCCCGGTTGTAACCAAGTCAAATCCGGTGCCTCGTTTTTATGCTTTATTTTCTGCTTAATCTATTTTTCAAGTGTTAGCTTAATTTTTCGAGAAATGGTTGTGTTTAATTCAGGGCTATTCAACCCCCCCTTCTAGCCGGCCCAACGGTCCTACAAGTGGTATCAGAGCCGAGACACGAAGCAACGAAATGGCCGGACCAAGCATCCACCCGCCGAAATACGTAGGGGATTTCACCACATGGAAAAAACTGATGCAGGTATTTCTTACAACCGATATTGAACTATTTTTAACGATGAAATTTGGCTTTGAAGCTCCAGAGGACAAGGAAATAGATAAATGGATAAAAAGGAGCAGGTGACTTCGTGGCGAACAGCAAAGCAGAGTACCGTGCTTCCGCCTCAAGAAGTCAACAGGATCGGTAAATACAACTCGGCAAAGGAACTTTGGGAAAAGTTCCTCGGTACCGAAGGACGTCGAAGCCAAGCTACTTGGAAGAGATCCGCTTGAATCGGCTCACAAACTGCGACTTGGGAAGGCGAGGCGATCGCATCGCACTCCAGAATTAAAGAAATAATCACCGGACTCACGAATCTTGGAGAAGAGGTAAGTAACCGAGATTCACTCAGGTACGCGTTAAATTCATTTCCGAGAAATTCAAAATGGGCATCACTAGTAGATGCTTTTTACATTTCTAAGGACTTAGAAAAAATTTCATTAGAAGAATTTTTTTCAACATTTGAAGTCCATGAGTCAAGATGTGCAGGAATGAAGGAGCCCAAGAACAACGTCGCCCTCAAAGCTTCGAGAGACGAACCTGAGTTGGAATCCTCTCTCGACGACGAAGAAATGGTAATGATGGTAAGAAGATTCAAGAAACTTTGTAAATCTAGATCTGCTAACCATCCGCAGGGGAAGAAGAAAAGGATGATCCGCTGCTACCACTGCGACGAAGAAGGGCACGTCAAGGACAACTGCCCCAAGCTGAAGAACAAAAACAAGGAGAAGGGAAAGAAGCCTATCCAGAAACGAAAGGCCCTTAAAGCAACGTGGGACGATACGTCGTCCGAATCCGAAGTCGAAGCATTCTCCGGACTCGCACTAATGGCGAGCCTTCAAGACGACAACTGCGATTCAAGCTCTTCCGAAATGAGAATCGAGAGCATCGATGAAGGGGGAGACACGTCGGAAGAAAGCAGCAGCTCAGGGGGAGAAACGGACAACGAGATCGACAAGGTAAGTCAGGTACGATCTCTTCCTCCCGATAAAATGTTTAAGTTCGTTAAACTGTTAACAAAAGACTGCTGCAAATTAGAAAGTGAAAATAAAAATTTAAAAGTAATTCTAGCTAAGTCTTGTCCCTTAGAAGAATTAGATAAATTAAAATTGAAAAATGAAAAATTGGAATTAGAAAATCAAAATTTGAAAATTTAAATAGATAACTTAAAGAACTATGCATGTTCATCTAAAACCAATTTTAGAAGATTTAATAATTTAAATTGGTACTTTAAATATCACCCGGGACAAATCAGGAACATCTCAAGAAAACATGTCCCTAAAAACCCTTTAGTTAATCCAGTAGGTTGGAACCTATATTGGGTTCCTAAATCAAGCTTAAATTAATTTTAAAATTAAAATTAGCGCTTTAAGTGAGAAAATTAAACAAATAATTTCTTTATGAGGCTTTGTCTAAGGAAGTGGTTGTTGCTCCAATAACCAAGAAAGCCAAGTGCCTCGCCACGACCTGGAAGCCAAAATATTGAAATAAATGTTTAATTAACTTACCAATGAAGCATTAATACAAGAATTAATTAATTCTTGAAAAAGGTTATTCAAAACAATTTATTTCAAATTAGAAATTTACTTAGAATTTTTTTATATTCTCAAAAATCATTTTTTTAAGTTAAGAATCTTTCTAAACAAGAAATCTCAGCTTAAATGACTTAGAAAAGTTTTCTAAATTTCTTAAAAACTTAGAAATTTTTTTTATATATTTTTTCTAAGTAT
Source organism: Zingiber officinale (assembly GCF_018446385.1). Lineage (NCBI taxonomy): Eukaryota > Viridiplantae > Streptophyta > Magnoliopsida > Zingiberales > Zingiberaceae > Zingiber > Zingiber officinale. The sequence goes on from NC_055992.1 coordinate 61,685,782, forward strand.
TTAACCCTTAGATTGTTTTTCTTGGAACCCCATTTTTTTTGTGATCAAAGGGGGAGAAGGGAAAGTATAAGTCTAGGGGGAGGTAGATAGATTTAATTTGATTTTTATCTTTTCTCTATCTTTTTGCACTTAAATTAAAAATTAAGTTAATTTACTTAATGTTATTTAATGTCCATTTTTAGCCCTAGCTTAACTTGGGTTGATCACACCAAAAAGGGGGAGATTGTTGGAACCCCAAGGTTATTTTGGTGTGATCAACAAGTTAAGTTAGGTCCTGTTTGTTTCTAACCTTGTGTCTAAGTGTGCAGGAGCTTAGGAGCACAGGTACTCGAGCGGAAGACGCAGCTAGCGAGAAGGACGGCACACGGTGCGTCCGAGGGACGAAGCGCTGCGGAAGAGTACACCGGCGCGCGATGGTTTCGAGGTACGAAAGCCGGAGCGGAAGATTGCTCGGGGAGCAAGAGACGCAGTTAACGCGAAGGTCGGCACGGGGTGCGATCGAGGGACGAAGTCTGCGGATGAGCACGCTGGTGGACGAGAAGGGACACGCGGCAATTCCGAGGGACGAGAAGCCGGAGGGAAGCACGCTCGAGAAGACCGGAAAATGGGTTCGGGTGAGCCCTATTCCGGATATCAGAGATCACCCAAATCAAGCGGATCCGGAGCAGAAGACCCGGATTGAGACGGGGACTTAACGGAGAAGTGGTCCCGGACAAAAAGTCAACTATAGTTGACTTTTTGCTCCGGACCCTGATTTTGACTAAGATCGCGATTTACGCGATCTAAACGTTGGGGGATAAAGTTTTATCCCCCCCAGGGCGCCCCGACCAAGGCTATAAATATAGCCTTGGTCCAGAAGCTTTTCATCAGTTCAGAAATTGTAACAACACTTGTGTGCTTACACTGCTTTGATTAGCTTCTTTCTTTTTGTGCCTACACTGCTGTAAACGAGGCTTCTCCACCTGAAGGAGTTCTTAGTGCAATCATCTTCCTTGGATTAACAACCTCCCCGGTTGTAACCAAGTCAAATCCGGTGCCTCGTTTTTATGCTTTATTTTCTGCTTAATCTATTTTTCAAGTGTTAGCTTAATTGTTCGAGAAAGGGTTGTGTTTAATTCAGGGCTATTCAACCCCCCCCCCCTTCTAGCCGGCCCAACGGTCCTACAATCCCAACCGAATTTTGAATAAAGACTTTCATATATCTGAGCTCCCATATAGAATCCTTTTTCACTTCCTGCTTAATTAGGCTTCGAAGCCCGGAGATTCCCTGACCAATTATACCTTGCGTTAGTTCGAAATCTCTGATTTCATCCGTGAAATCTTGCCTGATGTATTCCATAGAATCTTCCCGATTGACTTTGGTTTATAGTCTCCGAGTCTTCCTATGAAAACCCGACCGGGTTACTTCATAGGATTTTCTCGATCGACTTTGGTTTATAGTCTCCGAGTCTTCCTATGAAAACCCGACCGGGTTACTTCATAGGATTTTCTCGATCGACTTTGGTCTATAGTCTCCGAGCCTTCCTATGAAGACCCGACCGGGTTACTTCATAGGATTTTCTCGATCGACCTTGCTTTGTCTCAGTTCATAGTCTCCGGTTTTTCCCATGAAGGCCTGCCGGGTTACTTCATAGAATCTTCCCGATCGACTCTGGTTTATAGTCTCCGAGTCTTCCTATGAAAACCCGACCGGGTTACTTCATAGGATTTTCTCGAACGACTTTGGTTTATAGTCTCCGAGTCTTCCTATGAAAACCCGACCGGGTTACTTCATAGGATTTTCTCGATCGACTTTGGTTTATAGTCTCCAAGTCTTCCTATGAAGACCCGACCGGGTTACTTCATAGGATTTTCTCGATCGACCTTGCTTTGTCTCAGTTTATAGTCTCTGGTTTTTCCCATGAAGGCCTACCGGGTTACTTCATAGAATCTTCCCGATCGACTCTGGTTTATAGTCTCCGAGTCTTCCTATGAAAACCCGACCGGGTTACTTCATAGGATTTTCTCGATCGACTTTGGTTTATAGTCTCCGAGTCTTCCCATGAAGACTCTACCGGGTTACTTCATAGGATTTTCTCGATCGACTTTGGTTTATAGTCTCCGAGTCTTCCTATGAAAACCGGACCGGGTTACTTCATAGGATTTTCTCGATCGACTTTGGTTTATAGTCTCCGAGTCTTCCCATGAAGACCTGACCGTGTTACTTCATAGGATTTTCTCGATCGACTTTGGTTTATACGAAAATACTTGGGCTAACCTCGTGTTGGCTTGTAATTCCTGGAGGGGAGCTGAATAGGCCTTTATGATTTCCCCTTATTCTACTACTTGAAAATTAGAAAGGAGGCTTCTCCTGATATTTATCAATTTGTATGAACCATATTTATTTCCTGGCCTGACTTTCATCAAAGAAACAAAGTACATAGACTGTAAGTATCTCAACCCGCCTGGGATTTTCAATAACTGTGAACATATTTAAAGTAATATGATCAAATCAGGTTCGATAGGGTTGCAAATGATTAGCGCTCCAAGGGCGTTCCAACATTCTTCCTTCGGCATCTTGGAGATAGTATGAGCCTGACGCGAGCTTTTCTATCACTTTATAAGGCCCTCCCCACTGTGGTGCCAACTTGCTGACATCTCCTACAGGCTTACCTCGTTTCCATACCAAATCCCCTACTTGGAAGAATCTGGGGATGACCCTTTTGTTATAATTCTGTTTCATCCTTTGTCGATATGATATAAGACGAGTAGCAGCTTTATCCCTTATTTCCTCAATTAAGTCCAGCTCCATAAGTCGTCGGTCTCTATTATCTTCATCATACAATTGTCTTCTGTCAGACTCTACTCCTACCTCAATGGGGATTACTGCTTCTCCTCCATAGACTAGTTGGAAAGGAGTGATTCCTGTAGCTTCACGAGGCGTAGTACGATATGCCCAGAGAACACTGGGTAACTCGTCTACCCAGCTACCTCCAACATGATCTAGCTTAGTTTTTAGTCCTTTAATAATCTCCCTATTAGTTACTTCTGCTTGACCATTGCTCTGCGGGTAAGCTATAGAGGTGAAGGCCTGGGTAATCCCATAACTTTGACACCAGTCTAGGATTCTATCACCTTGAAACTGCCTTCCATTATCAAAGACCAACTTATGAGGAATGCCAAACCTACAGATTATATTTTTTCATAAGAATTTAATGACCGCGTCTTCTGTAATTCTAGCTAGTGGTTCTGCTTCCACCCATTTAGAGAAATAATCCACAGCCACCAGCAAGAACCTCCTCTGTGCAACGGCGCGGCCATAGGAAATGGACCCACTATGTCCATACCCCATTGATCGAAGGGACACGAGACTATAGAGGTTCTTAATAACTGGGTAGGGTGATGTAATATATTCTGATGCTTTTGACAAGAAATACAAGTTCTTACCAATTTAGCTGCATCTTCATGTAGAGTAGACCAGAAATATCCCGCTAGGAGGATTTTACGAGCCAAAGATCTTCCTCCTATATGACTACCACAAGAGCCCTGATGCACCTCCTGTAAAATAAATTGTGTGTCTTCTGTGCCTACACACTTGAGCAAAGGTCTGGAAAAAGCCCTTTTATATAATTGTTCCCCCACCATAGTATATCGAGCAGCTCATTTCTTAAATACCCTGGCTTGTTCTGTATCTTTCGGAAGAAGACCTTGTTGTAAATATAATATAATTTGAGCTCGCCAATCACCTTGAATTTCTATATCAGTTTGTCTTTCAATACAGGAAATTAACAGGGTCTGTTCCACTGGTCGATCAAGACTCCATGGTACTACAGCAGAGGCTAGCTTAGCTAATTCATCTGCCACTTGATTCTCTGATCGAGGAATTTTTTGTATGCTCACATCTTGAAATTGAGACTTCATCTTATCGAATGCCTCTGCATATAACTTAAGCCTGTCATTATTGATTTCAAAATTACCTGATAATTGTTGAGCCGCTAGCTGTGAATCAGAATATATAAGGACTCGAACTGCTCCTACATGCCGAGCAGCTTGTAAGCCAGCTATGAGAGCTTCATATTCAGCCTCGTTGTTGGTGGCTCTGTAATTTAATCTAATGGAGAGTTGAAGTCTATCTTCTTTTGGGGATATAAGAAGAATACCAATCCCACTGCCTTGTCTGGTTGCAAAGCCATCCACATAAATTTTCCAGGTATCTTCTTCTTCTGGGCCCTGAACCTCTATGATGAAATCTGCTAGAGCTTGTGCCTTGATGGCCGAGCGGGGTTGATATTGGATGTCATATTCCCCAAGCTCGGTCGTCCATTTGACTAACCGTCCTGATGCTTCTGGGTTGAGCAATACCCGTCCGAGAGTGCTATTGGTTAAGACAATAATCTCATGTGCTAAGAAATATGGGCGCAACCTCCGAGCAGTCAATATCAGAGCATAAGCCAGTTTTTCTAGTGTAGTGTATCTACACTCCGCTCCTTTTAATAAATGACTAGAAAAATATATAGGTTGTTGCTCTTTTCCTTCCTGTCTGACTAATACAGAGCCTATGGCGTTTTCATTAGCCGACAAATACACCCACAAAGTCTCTCCTGCCATAGGTTTATGTTAGTTAGAGCCCTAGAGCCAATCATTTGATGATTGTATGGACTCATGTATATCATATTCTTGTATATTAATAAAGGCATTTGTTTGGTTATTATACTTATTTATATTAGTGCCAAATAGACTAAGTATAATAGCGTCCTTGAGTAGAAGGTTCATACCTATATCAATCGATTAGTTGAATCGATAGTGAGATGATATAGGGAACACTACTCTAAATCATTCCTAGTCGAGTATTAGCATTCTGGGACAATGTTAATAAAATAAGACTAGCATGTAGGTCAGCTCGATGACTTGATCTCACAAGTCATGGATATAGAGATATCAAGCTGACACATGGGTATGCATTAGAGAATGTATACTGAATGACCCGCCATGAGAAAGTATCATGGATCGTTATATGAGTGTCATATACTTTCTCATGTGACTATTAGTATGACTATTAGTCCTTAGACCTGAAGTCACCATGGATCCCTACATAAGGAGTTATGTACTTTGGTTTCGTCAAACGTCACCCGTAACTGGTGGACTATAAAGGCGATATAACGAATTATGTAGAGGGATGTGAGTGATGTAGATGGGATCTATCCCTCCCATATGACAGGAGCGACATCGGTATTCTTGATAGAGTGAGACCACTAAGTGCATGGTCATGCCCAAATGAGTCAACATTAGATGTTGAGCTCATTTGATCGAGTGAGTCTACTTGGAGTTTATGATTTAGATTGATTAGAGGATGACACGGTCTATGCCTCATATTGATCAATCTAGATGCCTAGGATAGAAGGACACTTGTCATTATTTTGTGAGTAGTCACAATTGGTAGTCACAAGGTGATGTCGGATCTCGACATTCTTGTAACTTGGGTAGTAATGATGTGTTGCTAGATACCGCTCATTACTTATGCTCCTAAATGGGTTTAGGGTATTGCCAACGTTACAAGAACCTATAGGGTCACACACTTAGGACAATTAGATGGAGATTAGGTTCATATGATGAACCAAGAGGATTAGATTCATTTGATGAATCAAATTGGATTAAGAGTAATCCTAATTGGGTTAACTTGAGTTCGACTCAAGTTGATTCATGTATTTAATGAGTCTAATTTAGATTATGACTTATTAAATCAATTTAATTTAATGAATTAGATTCATTATATTAAGTTGGCTCGAATCAAATGGTTGGATTAGATCAACCATGGTAGAGATTGAGTCAAGTTTGACTTGACTAGAGAAGGAAGACCAAAGGTCAATTTTGACTTGACCTTTTGCCACCTCATTGGTGAGTTGGCATTAGGTGGACCAATGATGATATTCCACATCATCATGGATGCCACCTCATGGAAGTTACAAAGCCATTTTCTTATTAACTTCACATTAATTGCATTTAATGGGGAGTTACACTAGAGAAGAAAAGTGGCCGACCACTTTGTGAATTGGAGTGAATTCATTTTCATTCAAGTGTGGTTTTTCTTCCTTCTTCTTCCTCTCAAGCTCTTCCTCTCCCTCTCCTCCTTCCTTGGCCGAACCACATAGGTGCTAGCACACCTTGGTTTTTGGTCACCTCCATCTAGTGTGTCCGTGTGGATACTTCTAGAGGACCGACACTTGACGGTCTTGAGATCCGGCATCATTTGGACGAGCGGGATTCGCGTGGGGCGCGCATCAAAGGTATAATCTTAACTTTAGTGTAGATCTAAAGTTTTACAAACTCGTACAAGAAAAGGTTTTTCGAAAAGTTTTTTGTTTACGAATCTTTGCACGGATCTACGGCTTTGGGTGACTCGCGGTTTTCGCGACGCGAAAAAGCGGTTTTCGCGGCCCGAAGAACCCAACAGTTTAACTAACACAGGGAGGGTAGCTAAATAATCTTTCAATTCCTGAAAAGCCTTATCGCATTCTTCATTCCATTGAAACTTAGTAGCCTTCCTGAGTATTTTAAAGAAATGAAAACTGCGATCGGCTGATCTGGAAATAAATCTAGATAAGGCTGTGATTCGGCCTGTCAACCTTTGAGCTTCTCTCAGGTTGCGGGGTGGCTCCATGCTCTGCAATGCCTTGACCTTGCTCGGGTTGGCCTCTATCCCCCGTTCGGACACCATATATCCCAGGAATTTTCCTCCCTTTGCGCCGAACAAGCACTTGCTTGGGTTCAACTTGAGCCCATACTGTCTTAATGTCTTGCAAGTCTCCTCTATATCCCTGCATAGATCAGCAGCTTGAAGAGACTTAATTAAGATGTCATCAACATATACTTCCATATTCCTACCGATCTGCTTCTGAAAAACCTTATTCATAAGCCTTTAGTCCAAAAGGCATAACATTATAACAATAAGTGCCTTCAGATGTTATAAAACTAACCTTTTCTTGATCCTCTTTGGCCAAGGGGACTTGATGATAACCTTGATATGCATCCAGCATGGAAATATATTCGCATCCGGCAGTAGAATCAACTAGTTGATCAATCCTGGGTAAGGGATAGTAATCCTTCGGGCAAGCTTTGTTGAGATCTTGAAAGTCAATGCACACTCGCCATTTATTCCCAGGTTTAGAGACTAACATCACATTAGCCAACCAACTTGGGAATTGCACTTCCCTAATGTATCCGACCTCCATAAGCTTGGTTATTTCTTCCTTGATAATCTGATTTTGCTCCATACTGAAACTCCTCTTTCTTTGCATGACAGGGCGGGCATCCGGAAAGACATGTAAGGAATGTTCCATGACAGCAGGAGAAATGCCCGAAACTTCTTTGGGAGTCCAGGCAAATACATCATTATTCTTCTTCAAACATTGCACCAACTCAGCTTTAAGATCAGGATCGAGATCGGCTGCAACGTAGGTGGTAGCTTCTGGACGCCCCGTCTGGATTTGAACTTCTTCCTTTTCCTCATAAACCAGGACAGGTTGCTTTTCACGAATGGCATTAACTTCCATTCTTTGAATCTTCCGAGCGGTGTTAGCGTCAGTCCAAATGATCTCTACGTAACATTTTCAAGCTGTCTTTTGATCACCCCATACTTCTCCGACCTGATTCTCCACGGGAAACTTAATCTTCTGACAGAAAGTAGAAACGACCGCCCTGAATTCATTCAGGGCGGGTCGACCCAATATTACATTATAAGAAGATGGAGCATCTACTACCATAAAGTAGGATCTCCTGGTTCTCATTAGGGGTTCCTCTCCCAGAGAAATGACCAATTTTATTTGACCCAAAGGTTGCACTTCATTGCCTGTGAATCCATACAGAGGAGTTGCAATAGGTTGAAGTTCATTGGGGTCAACTTGTAGCTGATCAAAAGCCTTTTTGAATATAATGTTGACTGAGCTGCCAGTATCTATGAAGGTACGGGCGATGGCGTAGTTGGCTATCACAGCTTTGATGATTAATGCGTCATCATGAGGTATCTCTACCCCCTCAAGATCCTTGGGCCCGAAGCTTATTTCAGGACCGGCTGCTCGTTCCATACTGCATCCTACTGCATGAATCTCCAACCTTCGGGCATGTGCTTTTCTGGCTCTGTTCGAATTCCCATCAGTGGGTCCGCCCGTAATCATGTTAATATTTCCCCGGGCCGCATTGTTTCTGTTCTCTTCCTGACGAGTCATTGTGGCTTCGGAAGGTGCTTTATCTGATACTTGGCTAGTACCAACTGGGACCGACATTGCTTCTTGCCGGGTTCCATCCGGGTGATATTCCAGCTTGAGTGGACTTTGCTGCCTGGGGTATTGTTGCCGGTAATAGTTTTGTTTCTGATAGCGCTCTTTATTGACTCTTATATTTCTCAAAATGAAGCAGTCATCAGAGTGATGACAGCTAGTTTTATGATAAGTACACCATCTCCTCGGTGCCTCCGGCTGCATCTCTACATGCTGTACAGCTTGTGGACGATAATCTGGTTGCCGATGAGGTGGATGAGCGGTTCTAGGTCCTCTTGGTGGGGGTACCGGGGTTGGAGCCTTCTCCTTCACATGAGTAGGAGAAGAGGGAACACCTTCTTTCCTACGAGCAGCTTGGGCTTCTTCTACGTTAATGAACTCAATGGCACGTTCAATCAGGGAATCAAAATTAACAGGAGGATTTCTTACCAGATCTTTAAAGAAATCATTATCATTTAGGCCCTGAGAGAAAGCACTTACTAATATTTCAGTAGTAGCATTAGGTACATCTATAGCTACCTGATTGAACCTTTTAATATACGCCCGGATGGATTCTTTAGACGTCTGTTTAATTGAGAATAGGCTCAACGGGGTCTTATGATACCTTTTGTTGCTGGAGAAATGATGTAGAAAGACTTTCTTGAAATCTTTAAATTTTCGAATAGACTTTTCAAGCAATCTCTTGAACCAGCGTTGCGCTGCTCCCCCAAGAGTAGTGAGAAACATCCGACACTTCACTCCATCGGAGAATTGTTGCAACAAGGCTACATTCTCAAACTTTAACAAATGATCTTCTGGATCTGTGGTTCCGGTATATTCTCCAATTTGCAGATTCTGATATCACTTGGGAAGTGGGTCATCTAATACACTTTGTGAAAATGGGGAGATGACCTTTTCTGGTGAACTATCACTGGTTATCATTTTAATCTTACGCTTCTCTTTATCCGGTTCCTCCCCAGAGGACTCTTGGAACACAGGCCTCTTACCCCCTGGATCCAAGGGAGTGCGAAGGAAAGCTCGTGGACACCTGGTTGGAGAAACAGTAGCTGGAGGAAAATATAAAGGTTCTTCTTCTTCTTCCATCTCCTTTCCTTTCCGATGCTTAGTAGTTGATATCGCAGGATGATGAGCCGTCGGCAAAGTGGCCCCAGTATGAGCTTGCAATTGTTGCTGCTGTTGTTATAGGGCTTTCTGAACATGGGAATTAATGAGGAGATCCAAATCTTCACGACTGATAGTAAGTAGGTTCGACTTCCCAGCCTCTTCCATCACGTAGTCTCAGATTCAGGCGAAGTTTTCCCACAGACGGCGCCAAATTTGATCCTGTCTGAGAAGCTGACCGTGAAGGAGATCCGGGAGAAAGAGACCCCATTGTAATGACGAAGGATAATGACGGTGAAACCTCGACCCGAGAAACCCAAAGCGGATCGAGAGAAAACCCAAGTCACCGAAGGAGATCTGATAAGTAGGAAGAAATCCCCGTCCAAATAAGAGAAATCGGACCTTCAAGCTCCCGAGGCTCCCTGCGCACAAGAGACCAATCAACACTATCGTCAGTGACCTAAGACCGGGGAGGGAATCCTTGGCTAGGCCCTCCGACGCTCAAGTTAGGGATCTCCCTTGATGCCGAGGAAAGAAAGAAGAAAGAAGATGAACAGTAGTCCCAGAATCAGAGATGTGAACTTACCTAGCCAACGGAGAGGATTCCCCCTTTTATACCACTTCATATAACCTCCGTAGTCATGAAGTGGACCCCGGTTTGTTAGAGTTCATTATGACATCAGCTGAGTACTTGAGGAAAATGATTTTTAAGGAATCTTTTTTGTACCCCAGATGTACCTTCTTTGTCGTTTAGCGCCTGCAAGACAAGCTGAAAGCATATTTCCCGCCAAAATATATATTTTCTATCATGAATTATTCTATTCGGTATATTCATGTATGATTCTCCTTCATGTGCCTTCTGCTTGTACTTTTAAAGTATTCGTTGAAGGAACTAGGCGGGTTCTTTGCTCGAAAGAACTCTCTTAACCGATATTGGTCTATTTTTGCTTCAGAGTATGCAGCGGTCGTTATTGGCTTACTTTCATACGGCAAGCATGTATCGACCGATATTGGCCTACCTTCGCTTGGAAGGCATGTATCTGCCGATATTGGTTTATCTTTGTTCTAGAGTGTGCATCGGTCGTTATTAACTTACCTTCACTCGACAAGCATTTATCGACCGATATTGGCCTACCTTCGTTCGGCAGGCATGTATCGACCGATATTGGCCTACCTTCGTTCGGCAGGCATTTATCGACCGATATTGTCCTACCTTCGTTCGGCAGGCATGTATCGACCGATATTATCCTACCTTCGCTCGGAAGGCATGTATCGGCCGATATTGGTTTATCTTTGTTCTAGAGTGTGCATCGGTCGTTATTAACTTACCTTCACTCGGCAAGCATTATCGACCGATATTGGCCTACCTTCGTTCGGCAGGCATGTATCGACCGATATTGGCCTACCTTCGTTCGGCAGGCATGTATCGATCGATATTGGCCTACCTTCGTTCGGCAGGTGTGTATCGACCGATATTGGCCTCTCTCCTTTGACTCTTTCTTCCTTTTCTTTCCTCATATGAAGGCCCATAAAACCTACCCATATCATCGACAATGGAAGTTGTGTGGCTTACACAACGGATATGCAAGAAGTTGTTTGGTTGAGAAGGCTCTTGAAGCATCTAAAGATTGCTGAGGATAGTGGGAGTCCTGTTACAATGTTCTGTGATTGTCAAGCTGTTATAGCTTTTTCCAAAGATCCTAAATATCACAACAAAGGTAAGTATATAGAAATTAAGTATAATTTTGTAAGGGATATTGTTGATAAGAAATAAATAGTTATTGAATACATCCTTACAAATAATATGCTTGCAAATCCTTTTACTAAGCCATTGACTAAGAGTCATTTCAAGGATATGGAAAGTTTTTATGACTTTGTAAAATATAACACATTGTAAAATATCATGATCTATTCAGTGTATATGTTGTTACATTTTGGAAGTCTCGATGAACATGTTGACAGGTTGAGATTGGTCCACTCACATGGACAATCATCTCTATTTATTAAGTATAAATAGAGGTAAGACCATTACTTATGGGATAACTTATATAGCTATGAATAGAGACATACCCATAAGTTAAGGTTTCCTTGATCATTGTGTTAAGATGAGATCATTTATGTAATGATCAAAGTAAATGAATCCACCATTTACTGAATCTTCTTAAGGCCAGATTGAAATTCATATGTTGAATTCAGGATTAGACATTAGGTATGTCTAGATTGAAATCGGTATGAAATTGAATTTTAAGAAAAACATGCGCTCTTTTTAGTAAAGAGAATAACATCATAGCATGTGATTCATACCACATGTGCTATGACGACAATAAAAGTAGTAGGAGAATTGATCCCTGTTTCTCTACTATGTGACACCCTTAAGATTATAAGTTAATCTTAGTCTTATCCTAAGTGAATATTTAACTATCTACTTAAACTTTTAATTTGTGTTTGCTACTTTAGCATGTTTCCTATTGGTTATGGGTGATTCAATCTATGGAGCATAAAGCGACTGATTAGAATGAATAGATTCAAGCTTAGAAGGAAGATTAACATAAATTTACATCTTTGACATTTATTAACTAGTTGACCAGTTATATTTTTTGTTTAGTAATCAAAATATGATTGTGAATAATTGTATTGATTGGAGATGTAGAATATGTGTTGGTACCCCAAGGTAGTTTTGATGTGATCAAACAAGTTAAGTTAGGTCATATTATGTTTAACCCTGTGTCTAAATGTGTAGGAACTTAGGAGCACAGGAATACGAGCGAAAGACGCAACTAGCGAGAAGGACGACATGGGAGCGAGCCGACGGGCTTGGTGCATCTGAGGGATGAGGTGCTGCGGAAGAGTACATCGGTGGAAGAGAAGGGAGCATGCAGTGTTTCTGAGGGACAAGAAGCCGGAGCGGAACATTGCTCGATGAGCAAAAGACGCAGCTGTCCGAGGAACAAAAAGCTAGGGAAGGATACGCTGGTAGACGAGAAGGAAACGATTCCGAGGGACAAGAAGTTGGAGCGGAAGTTTGCTCGAGAAGGTAGGAAGTTGGGTTTGGGTGAACCTTATTCCGTATGGCCAAAATCAACCAAGCAAGTGGAGTCGGAGCGGAAGACTCGGATCAATGCGAGCAGAACTAGAGCAAGAGATTTGGAAAAAAAATCAGTAAAAGCTGATTTTTGGTGCTCGGAGTGCCCGGACCGATTCGGGGCGCCTGGACCAATATGGGGCGTCCGAACTCCAGGCGTCCGAAACCATTTCGGGCACCCAAAACCTAGTTTTCATCCAAAGTTGATGTGGTGTGTACCATTGCATCGAGGATAGAATTTTAGCACATTCCAAGCACCTGGAACCCTTCCAGGCACCCCCGAGTAGGGCTATATAAGCAGCCCTGCTCCCAGAAGCTAAGAACAATAAGAATTACAGAGTAACAATACTTGTGCTTGAGTTTGTATGAGTTTAGCTTTGTTTTGTGAGCTTTGAATGTTGTACGAGGCTTCTCCACCCAGAGGAGACTTTTAGTGCGCTTTTTCATCTGCCTTGGATTAATAACCTCCCCGGTTGTAACCAAGTAAATCTGTTGAGCCTCATCTTTTTAGTTTATTATTATTTCTATGTTTATGTAAGTGTTTTAATTATGTTTTAAGTCCGAGAAAGGTTCTTTTTATTTTGTTTTTGTGCAGGGGCTATTCATCCCCCCTTTAGCCGACCGCCAAGGGTCCTAACAATATGCTCTCGACATAATAGTTATTATAAGGGATTAGAGGTATTCATATTGATATAAATGATTAATCTTGAGTAAAGGCAAGTTATTGATCTCTCTGATTCATTCTATAGAGCAGTTATGTAAGGTGCAACAATCTTCTTAGCAATAATTGCTTAGTGTGCTTATTGTCATAAGAATCATTTTTCCTAAAGTATGGATTGAATGTTCTTATTTGGTCTTTGTGATTTTTAGTATTTTGCTCTGGTTTTTGTAACTTGATTATAATATAGTTTTTGTGACTTACATGGTGTTGTGTTACCGCAAGCGCACGGTCGTCGTTAAGTAATAAAATTTAAAAGTCAATCCCATAAGGATTGAGAATTAAATGCTAATTGATTTTGCACTCTGAATTTAGCTAGACAATAATCGATAAACGAGTATTTTGGATTTTCAACTAAGATATGGAAATAAAAGTAAAAAAAAGATAACTAAGGAGGTCATTTGATCAGAAAATGTTCCAGGTTGAAGATTTCATTGTAATGGTGGATGTTGTGCTACGAATTGACCCATTCCTAATTCTATGCTTGCATATTGTACGACAGTCTAAATATCTACCAAATTCAACCCTGGGACGGTGTATTGGAGTACTTCCCCTACCAGTAATCAATTATGCCATCAAGTGAAGAAGTAACTTAGAGAGTATAGGTTTTCAGTAGAGCACATCCTGTCACAAGATCTCCCCCGAGTATACGTCTCTAGATTATGTAGGTCACTTGCATAGCATATGTGTTAGTTAGAGCCCTAGAGTCAATCATTTGATGATTGTATGGACTCATTGTATCATATTCTTGTATATTAATAAAGGCATGTGTTTGGTTATTATACTTATTTATATTAGTGCCAAATAGACTAAGTATAATAGCGTCCTTGAGTAGAAGGTTCATACTTATATCAATCGATTAGTTGAATCGATAGTGAGATGATATAGGGAACACTACTCTAAATCATTCCTAGTCGAGTATTAACATTCAGGGACAATGTTAATGCAATAAGACTAGCATGTAGGTCAACTCGATGATTTGATCTCACAAGTCATGGATATGTAGATATCAAGTTGACACATGGGTATGCATTGGAGAATGTATACTGAATGACCCGCCATGAGAAAGTATCATGGATCGTTATATGAGTGTCATATACTTTCTCATGTGGCTATTAGTATGACTATTAGTCCTTTGACCTGAAGTCACCATGGATCCCTACATAAGGAGTTATGTACTTTGGTTTCATCAAACGTCACCCGTAACAGGGTGGACTATAAAGGCGATTACTGGGTATATAATGAATTATGCAGAGGGATGTGAGTGATGTAGATGGGATCTATCCCTCCCATATGACGGGAGCGACATCGGTATTCTTGATAGAGTGAGACCACTAAGTGCATGGCCATGCCCAAGTGAGTCAACATGAGATGTTGAGCTCATTTGATCGAGTGAGTCTACTTGGAGTTCAAGATTTAGATTGATTAGAGGATGACACGGTCTATGCCTCACATTGATCAATCTAGATGTCAAGGATAGAAGGACAATGTCACATATTGTGAGGAGTCACAATTAGTAGTCACAAGGTGATGTTGGATCTCAACATTCTTGTAACTTGGGTAGCAATGATGTATTGCTAGATGTCATCATTGCTTATGTTTCTAAAGGAGTTTAGAAACATTGCCAACGTTACAAGAACCTATTGGGTCACACACAAAGAATAAGTGGATGGAGATTAGGTTCATATGATGAACAAATTGGATTAGGTTCATATGATGCACCAAAGATTGGATTCAAATTAGACTTATTGAGTTAGACTCAATTAGATTCAATTGTTGAATGAGTCTAATTTAAATTTGATTCATTGAGTCAATTTATATTAATGAATTGAGATTCATTAAATTAAAATTGACTTGAATCAAAGGTTGGATTTAACTCAACAAGGAAGACAATTGGTCAAGTTTGACTTGACCAAGTAGAAGTTGAAACATCAAGTTTGACTTGATGTATTGCCACATCATAAGGATGACTCATCCTTGCCACATCACCTCCATCTCATGAGACATGCCACCTCATGGGGGTTACACCTTCCTCTTGGCTTTAATGTGGCCGGCCACATTAATGGGGAGGTTACATTGTGTGGTCGGCCACACACTAATGAGGAGGGGTTTTTCATTTGGTGTATTGATTGTGTGGTAATTGTATCTTCTTCTTCCTTGCTTCTTCCCTCTCTTGTCTGGTTGTTGCCGTGACTTTGATGGTGGAAGAAGGTGGGTGAGTGAGTTAATCCAAGAAGTCCAAGAAGAAAGGTAATATTTTTAGAGGAGTGTATTGTATTCTCTTCTTTGCTTTCCTTTCTTCTTCCATTCCCATCCGAGAGCCCTAGAGAGAGTGATAGCACAGTTGGGGTCTTTCTTCTCCATCCTTGAGTGCTAGAGAGTACTCCTTGTTCATGTGGATATCACTAGAGAAGTATCTATCTTGATACTTTGGAGATCCGACACGTACCTTGGACAAGCGGGATTTTGCGAGGGCACGCATCGAAGGTAAAATGTTTTCTTTGTAGATCTACTGTAGATCAAAGTATTAAAACTCGTACTCGTGTTTTCCGGAAATTTTCCTTGCACGGATCTACGGCTTTGGGTGATTCGGGGTTTCCGCGACGCGAAAAGCGGTTTTCGCGGCCCGAAAAACCCAACAGTGGTATCAGAGCCACGTGCAAGGCTTGTACGAGTTTAATTTTTGGTTTTATGAAAACTAAAGTTTCTGTAATTTTCTGTAAAATTATGATTTTATAGTTTTTATGGGTAATTTTTCCGTAGAAACGAAGCACAAGTGCCTCGGCACTTGTAGGCTTCGGCTACCGGAAAAATTTTTCCAAAACTGCTTCGTTTTGCCCCAAATCCGTTTGGGACAGCGGGCTTGGGTGCCATTAGATCGCAAAGGAGCAACTCACGATGGTTAGATCGTGGGTAGGGGTACTGCCCCTAACCCCGCAAGGGGATTTGCTCCGTGATTGCACCCGAAATCGCTAAAAACGAACCTGCCGGGAAGATTTTTCCGAAACGGCAATGTCTCGACCCAAATCGTTTTGGGACAGCGAGTTTGGGCGCTGTTGGATCGCAAAGGAACCCTCGCGATGGTTAGATCGCGGGTAGGGGCGCTGCCCCTGGCCCCGCATGGGAATCCGTTCCGCGATTGCGCCCGAAACCGCTAAACGGGACCGCCGGGAAATTTTACTAGTAAAAATTGTAAAAATTATTTTTAAAATTATAGAAAATTATGAAAATATATAATTTTGAATTATATATTAATTTTGTGATAGTCATGACCCAAAAACCCAATATGATTGGATTGTGTTGTAATTCATAATACGGCCTGCGTGCCGTTATGTGTTTGCACGTGTTGTATGTTTTTATTTTCCGCGACCTGCGCGTCGTGCCTTTCTCTTATATTCTTGTTGTAAATTAGATTTAGACTCGAATGTAACTCGAGTTTCAAATTGTAATGTACAAATTGGAGCGGTGGAGGGTCCACACGAGACGGAGTTCCGAGGCGGGCACGAGCAACACAAGGTGGTCAAAGGGAGGAGCTTGGAGAAGCTGTTGACCCTAGGTTGACCATTCGATCTTCTCATTGGCTTGAGAAGATCGTAGTAGGGCCATGACTAAATCACAAATAAATTAATTAGTTAATTGCTTATGTATATGATGCATGTTTAATAAGTAATTAATTAATTAGTGCCTTACGATTAGATTAGATCTAAGTCGTGCACATGATGCACCCTTGCGATTAGATTAGATCTAAGTCATGCACAAGATGCATCCTTTTTCGATTAGATTAGATATCGATCGAACCAACTCTAAATGCCTAACCGTGCCGTGATACCTATCACTACCTCGATCACATGTATTGTTGAGTCTGCCAAAGCAGAGCAATACATATTATCTTGGTAGGGTACGGAGGGACAATCTTGGTCCCGCCTATCAACGCATGGGTGAATACAAACTCAATTAGATTGAGTATTCCTAGTTGCTCGGTTAGATCGAGTCAACTATAGGCATTCTTCCAACGGTTGGAAAAGATAGATCAAAATCACATCTATATTAACTCTCGGGCGTATTAGCCAAAGCTAACTCGAGTTTTAATATAAATGCGGATATTGATTTTATAAACAAGAGTTGCATAGAGATGTAATTGGTAATCGTTACCTACCGATCATACTAAGCCTTGGGCGTATTAGCCAAAGCTAACTCAAGGGTTAGTATGATGTGGATCTTGTCCCACAAGAATTATAGAATTCAGTGGGAGCATCATTTAATTAAAGGCCTAATTAAATGATTTTAAAAGAATATGATATTTATTTCTGCAAATTTTCTGTTGTAGATAACCATGACGTCGAATACGAACTCTTTCTCCCTGCGTTATGTCCTTAAGAAGGACAAACTCAACGGAGCAAATTTCCTGGACTGGTACAGGAACCTGAGAATAGTTCTCACTCAGGAACGCCGGAGGCTCCTCCTGCCACTGCCCCGCGAGCTGACCGAGATGCTTTCAAGAAGCATCGAGATGACGCATTAGATGTGTCCTGTCTTATGCTCGCGACTATGAACTCTGAGCTTCAGAAGCAACATGAGTTGATGGGTGCTTACGATATGGTTGAACATCTTTGTCACCTATATTAAGGACAAGCAAGGCACTGGAAGAGGAACTCCAAAGAATACCTGGAAGATCTTACGAAGAAGAGAAATAAGAATTCTACTTCATGTATAAATGTTATAGAAGTCAACCTCTCTATTTCTTCATCGTGGGTATTAGATACCGGATGTGCTTCGCACATTTGTACTAATGTACAAGCGCTGAGAAATAGCAGGGCATTGACGAAGGGTGAGATAGACCTACGAGTAGGCAATGGAGCACGAGTTGCTGCTATTGCTGTAGGAACTTATCATCTATCTCTTCCCTCTAGGCTTGTACTAGAATTAGATGATTGTTGTTATGTGCCTGCCTTGACTAAGAACATAATTTCTGTTTCTTGTTTGGACAAGAAAGGATTTTCGTTTATAATAAAGAACAAATGTTGTTCTGTCTATTTAAACGAAATGTTCTATTGTAGTGCACCTCTGATGAACAGACTCTATATTCTAGACCTTGAGAGCCCTATCTATAACGTTAGTACCAAGAGGTTCAAATCGAATGATATGAACCACACCTATCTCTGGCACTGTCGCTTAGGTCATATAAATGACAAGCGCTTATCCCAGCTCTATAAGGATGGTTTGCTGGATTCATTTGATTTTGAATCATATGACATATGCGAGTCATGCCTTCGAGGCAAGATGTCTAAGACTCCCTTTAGTGGGCACAGCGAGAGAGCGACTGATTTGTTAGGACTCATACATAGTGATGTATGTGGCCCTTTCAATGTCGCTGCTAGAGGCGGTTATAGATACTTCATCACATTTACTGATGACTTCAGTAGATATGGTTATGTGTACTTGATGACACATAAGTCCGAATCCTTTGAAAAGTTCAAAGAATTCAAGAATGAAGTACAAAACCAGCTTGGCAAGAGTATTAAAATACTTCGATCAGATCGAGGTGGTGAATTCTTAAGCCATGAGTTTCGTGACTATTTAGCTGAGTGTGGGATTTTATCTCAACTCACTCCTCCTGAAACACCACAGTGGAATGGTGTATCCGAAAGGAGGAATCGTACCTTATTAGATATGGTACGATCTATGATGAGTCACACAGATCTTCCGACATATCTATGGGGATATGCTCTAGACACGGCAGCTTTCATTCTCAACCGAGTTCCATCCAAGGCCGTGATAAAGACACCATATAAGATATGGACTGGGAGAGATGCCCAGGTGTCTTTCATGAGGATTTGGGTCTGTGAGGCTTACGTACGACGTCAAGTCTCAGACAAATTAGGACCCAAATCCGACAAGTGCTATTTCATCGGATATCCCAAGGAAACTATGGGATATTACTTCTACATTCCCAGTCAGCACAAGGTAGTTGTGGCAAAGACTGGGTCTTTCTAGAAAGGGACTTTGTATCTAGAAAGAGTAGTGGGAGCACGTTCGATCTTGAAGAAGTTCAAGATGCGAATACTAGCACTGAAGCCTCGATGGAAGTTGAATTGGAACCATAAAGTGTTGTGGATGATGTTCCACAAGAAGTTGAGGAACAACAACCTGTTCAAGTAGACATACCTCTTCGTAGGTCTGATAGGATACGTCGTCAGCCTGAGAGATACTCATTTCTCTTGTCTGACCATGATGACGTTGTACTCATAGAGGATGAGCCTACCACCTATCAGGAAGTTGTGATGAGACCAGATTCCGAGAAATGGCTAGAAGCCATGAGATCCGAGATGGAATCCATGTACACCAACCAAGTATGGACTTTGGTTGATCCACCTGAAGGGGTAAAACCCATTGGGTGCAAGTGGGTCTTTAAGAGAAAGACTGACATGGATGGACTTATCTATAAGGGTCGCTTGGTAGCTAAAGGTTTCAAGCAGATTCATGGTATTGACTATGATAAAACCTTTTCTCCAGTGGCGATGTTTAAGTCCATTCGGATCATGCTTGCTATTGCAGCCTACCATGACTATGAGATATGGCAGATGGATGTCAAAACCGCGTTTCTGAATGGAAACCTACTCGAGGATGTGTACATGACACAACCTGAGGGTTTTGTAGATCCACAGCATACTAGCAGAGTATGCAAGCTGCATAGGTCCATTTATGGACTAAAGCAAGCTTCTCGGAGCTAGAATCTTCGATTCGATGATGCGATCAAACAGTTTGGTTTCATCTAGAACGAAGATGAGCCTTGTGTCTACAAGAAGGTTGTAGGGGATATAGTTGTCTTCCTCATATTGTATGTGGATGACATACTACTCATTGGGAAGGACATCCCTATGCTTCAGTCTGTCAAGACTTGGCTAGGGAGTTGCTTCTCAATGAAGGACTTAGGTGAAGCATCCCGCATTCTAGGGATACAGATCTATAGAGATAGATCTAAGAGATTGCTTGGCCTAAGTCAGAGTACATATATTGATAAGGTACTCCTTCGGTTTGCCATGCAGAACTCCAAGAAGGGATTTCTGCCGATGTCACATGGCGTGAGTCTTTCGAAGACTCAAGGTCCCTCTTCTAGAGAGGAGAGAGACCGCATGGATCAGATCCCTTATGCCTCAGCCATAGGATCGATCATGTACGCCATGCTATGTACTCGACCTGATGTCTCGTATGCTTTGAGCATGACGAGCAGATACCAGTCTGATCCAGGTGAAAGTCACTGGATAGCGGTCAAGAATATTCTTAAGTACTTAAGAAGGACTAAAGAATATTTCTTGATATATGGAGGCAATATGAGCTAACTGTAAAGGGTTACAGTGATGCCAGCTTCCAGACCGATCAGGATGATTACCGATCGCAGTCAGGATTTGTGTTTTGCTTAAGTGGTGGTGCTGTGAGCTGGAAGAGTTCGAAGCAGGACACAGTAGCTGATTCTACAACAGAGGCCGAGTATATTGCTACATCAGAGGCAGCAAAGGAGGCAGTTTGGATCCGCAAGTTCATCACTGAACTTGGGGTGGTTCCTAGCATCGCTGACCCAGTTGAGCTCTATTGTGACAACAATGGAGCTATAGCACAGGCGAAGGAACCTCGCTCACACCAGCGGATCAAGCACATACTACGACGCTTCCATCTCATTCGAGAGATTATTGATAGAGGAGATGTGAAGATTTGCAGAGTACCTACAGATGCTAACATCGCAGATCCCTTGACCAAGGCTTTGGCACAGAGGAAGCATGATGGTCACACTAGGTCATTAGGCCTTAGAGCCTATACTGATTGGCACTAGTGCTAGTGGGAGATTGTTAGTTAGAGCCCTAGAGCAAATCATTTGATGATTGTATGGACTCATTGTATCATATTCTTGTATATTAATAAAGGCATTTGTTTGGTTATTATACTTATTTATATTAGTGCCAAATAGACTAAGTATAATAGCGTCCTTGAGTAGAAGGTTCATACTTATATCAATCAATTAGTTGAATCGATAGTGAGATGATATAGGGAACACTACTCTAAATCATTCCTAGTCGAGTATTAACATTCAGGGACAATGTTAATGCAATAAGACTAGCATGTAGGTCAACTCGATGATTTGATCACACAAGTCATGGATATGTAGATATCAAGTTGACACATGGGTATGCATTGGAGAATGTATACTGAATGACCCGCCATGAGAAAGTATCATGGATCGTTATATGAGTGTCATATACTTTCTCATGTGGCTATTAGTATGACTATTAGTCCTTTGACCTGAAGTCACCATGGATTCCTACATAAGGAGTTATGTACTTTGGTTTCGTCAAACGTCACCCGTAACAGGGTGGACTATAAAGGCGATTACTGGGTATATAATGAATTATGCAGAGGGATGTGAGTGATGTAGATGGGATCTATCCCTCCCATATGACGGGAGCGACATCGGTATTCTTGATAGAGTGAGACCACTAAGTGCATGGCCATGCCCAAGTGAGTCAACATGAGATGTTGAGCTCATTTGATCGAGTGAGTCTACTTGGAGTTCAAGATTTAGATTGATTAGAGGATGACACGGTCTATGCCTCACATTGATCAATCTAGATGTCAAGGATAGAAGGACAATGTCACATATTGTGAGGAGTCACAATTAGTAGTCACAAGGTGATGTTGGATCTCAACATTCTTGTAACTTGGGTAGCAATGATATATTGCTAGATGCCGCTCATTGCTTATGTTTCTAAAGGAGTTTAGAAACATTGCCAACGTTACAAGAACCTATTGGGTCACACACAAAGAACAAGTGGATGGAGATTAGGTTCATATGATGAACAAATTGGATTAGGTTCATATGATGCACCAAAGATTGGATTCAAATTAGACTTATTGAGTTAGACTCAATTAGATTCAATTGTTGAATGAGTCTAATTGAAATTTGATTCATTGAGTCAATTTATATTAATGAATTGAGATTCATTAAATTAAAATTGACTTGAATCAAAGGTTGGATTTAACTCAACAAGGAAGACAATTGGTCAAGTTTGACTTGACCAAGTAGAAGTTGAAATATCAAGTTTGACTTGATGTATTGCCACATCATAAGGATGACTCATCCTTGCCACATTACCTCCATCTCATGAGACATGCCACCTCATGGGGGTTACACCTTCCTCTTGGCTTTAATGTGGCCGGCCACATTAATGGGGAGGTTACATTGTGTGGTCGACCACACACTAATGAGGAGGGGTTTTTCATTTGGTGTATTGATTGTGTGGTAATTGTATCTTCTTCTTCCTTGCTTCTTCCCTCTCTTGGCTGGTTGTTGCCGTGACTTTGATGGTGGAAGAAGGTGGGTGAGTGAGTTAATCCAAGAAGTCCAAGAAGAAAGGTAATATTTTTAGAGGAGTGTATTGTATTCTCTTCTTTGCTTTCCTTTCTTCTTCCATTCCCATCCGAGAGCCCTAGAGAGAGTGCTAGCACAGTTGGGGTCTTTCTTCTCCATCCTTGAGTGCTAGAGAGTACTCCTTGTTCATGTGGATATCACTAGAGAAGTATCTATCTTGATACTTTGGAGATCCGACACGTACCTTGGACAAGCGGGATTTTGCGAGGGCACGCATCGAAGGTAAAATGTTTTCTTTGTAGATCTACTGTAGATCAAAGTATTAAAACTCGTACTCGTGTTTTTCGGAAATTTTTCCTTGCACGGATCTACGGCTTTGGGTGATTCGGGGTTTCCGCAACACGAAAAGCGGTTTTCGCGGCCCGAAAAACCCAACAATATGATTAGGGGAAGCCCATGGTCAACTGGTAGACCTGTCCATACATAGAATCATTCTCCATTAGGAGGTTACGTTCCATATAGAAGGATAATTACTTTAGATACTCAACTTCAAACAAGTATCCTAAGGCCATGCAGAATTATATCAGAACGTACACTCAAAAGAGTCAACAAACTATGCATCTCTCCAATGAAAATTTAGGTTCATACCCAGTCCTAAATATAGATACACAGCAACACATGTAACTCAGAAATAAGATCTATGCATATAAAAATGAAATCTAGATAGACAAATTCACGCTCATAAGGGAAAGTCTCTATGTAAGTATTTCATCAAACAGAACAAGTGCCACACAAGCATCATCAAACATGGACATTGGCAATTCAATAGAGTTTACAACCTTCCACACATTATAATTACTTCCTACATCCTAGAACAATGAAAATCTACTCTATAAGTGAAAGATCTACAATCCAAGAGCTCAAATGTATAGAATTTCTAGAACCCTAAAGAAAGGGAAAGAAAAACTTATCCTTGGAGTCAAGTGGAGCTTCCGGACGAAGATCTTGGAGTGTCAATGAGGATGGAGTAGCAGGATGGCCTTAGATCACCCAGAGGATGCCTCAGAGTGCAGGGACTTGACCTAGATGGTCACTTCTTGCCTAGGATCCTCCTCCCTCAACAAGGAGATGAAGCCCTCTTTAAAAAGAGGTGAGGCTCGGGGTGGCCATGCCTCTGGGCATGACCTAACCAATGCTGGGGCTTCTGGCCATGCCATTTGGCATGACCAGAGCCAATTTTTCTCTAGCTCTGGTGGGTTGGCCACACGGGACCAACAAGTGGTATCAGAGTGAGGATGTTTTAGGATGACTAACCATGAACCGAAGCACACAAGAAATGATTGGACCAAGCATCTACCCACCTAAGTTAGAGGGGGAGTTTGCGACTTGGAAAAAGAAGATGGAGGTATTCTAAAAAACTGATTTTGAATTACTTTTAATTATGAAATATGATTTTGTAGGACCTAAGGATCAGCAAGGAGCCGACAAAG
The DNA here is from genome assembly GCF_018446385.1 of Zingiber officinale. Classification (NCBI taxonomy): domain Eukaryota; kingdom Viridiplantae; phylum Streptophyta; class Magnoliopsida; order Zingiberales; family Zingiberaceae; genus Zingiber; species Zingiber officinale. Next base: position 61,709,786 of record NC_055992.1, read on the forward strand.
AAGAATATCGATGGATGAAGAAGGAGCAAGCCAATTTTGTGGAAAATGGTAAGGCAGAATTCCATCTGTTGAGCATTTTGTCATCATAAGAAGTCAACTGGATTAGAGCCTATGAGTTAGCCAAAGAGTGTAGGATCATTGCTCTAGAGGGGGGGGGGGGGGGGGAATAGCTCTCGTGGCTAATTTGTTCATTTAAAATCAATCGGAGTAAAAGCAGTGAAAAGATAGAAAGAAAACCAAGCAATCGCTAACACATTTCTTTTACTTGGTTTGGAGCCTGTAATGACTCCTACTCCAAGACTCACACGTGAGAGTGTTTTCGATGGGCAAAGACTAATCTGTTGGGACTTTCGGGCCGCAAAAACCGCCTTTTTTGCGTTGCGGAAACCCCGAAGTTCCATGCCACCGGATCCGTGCGAAGATTAAAATTTTACATGTACAAGTTTTCTAATCCTAGATCTACACTAGATCTACATGGTAGAGAAGTTATACCTTTGATGCGAAGCCCTTCGCTTATCCCGCTCGTCCAAATTTTGTCGGATCTAAAGGGTGTCAAGTGAACACCCCTCTATGTGTATCCACACGAGCAAAAATGGAGAAGAAACCTTTAGAGTGTGCTAGCACTCTTGAAGGTTTCGGCCAAGGTGGAGGAGAGGGAGAGAAGAAGATGAGAGGAGGAAGAAGAAGGAGTGAATGAGCACACACAACATTCAACACCACTTAAAGTGGTCGACCACTTCAAGAGGGGTTTTTAAACTCCATGGAATACCAAGAGTCACAACTCTTGATCTCCCTCATGAGGTGGCACACACATGTACTATCCTTGATGATGTGGAACATCATCATTGGCCCACTCTATGCCAACTCACAAATGAGGTGGCATTGGTCAAGTCAAACTTGACCGTTCATCTTCCCTTCTCAAGTCAAGTCAAACTTGACCTCTTCTCTCTCATGGTTGATCAAATCTAACCATTTGATTCAAACTAATTTAATTTAATGAATCTATATCCATTGAATTAAATTGACTCAATGAATCCAAATCTAATTAGACTCATTTATCACATGAACCAAATTGAGTCCAACTCGATTAGTTTAATTAGGATTACTCTCAATCCAATTTGGTTCATCACATGAACATAATCCTCTTGGTTCATCATATGAACTTAATCTCCATCTAATTGCCCTTTGTGTGTGACCCTATAGGTTCTTGTAATGTTGGCAATGCTCCTAAACTCATTTAGAAGCATAAGTAATGAGCGGTATCTAGCAACACATTATTACTACCCAAGTTACAAGAATGTTGAGATCCAACATCACCTTGTGACTACTAATTGTGACCCTTCACAATATATGACAATGTCCTTCTATCCTTGACATCTAGATTGATCAATGTGAGGCATAGACCGTGTCATCCTCTAATCAATCTAAATCTTGAACTCCAAGTAGACTTACTTTAATCAAATGAGCTCAATATCTCATATTGACTCATTTGGGAATGGCCATGCACTTAGTGATCTCGCTCTATCAAGAATAATGATGTCACTCCTGTCATATAGGAGGGATTGATGTAAACCCAACGAGAGAGATATCTCAAGAACCCACAACGAATTGAAAACAGAAAGAAGGAAGGTCTAAGTCGATAAGATGGATGAAAAGAAACCTCGACCCAATGCTTAGAAAAAGCACGAACCTTGGTATAGAAGATGGAAGACGCCACAACCTTGGGATTGAGGTTGATAAGTCTTCGAACGCCACAAGGAGATGCCTTGATAAGTTCAAGTTCAATGAAGAACCAACAAGCGAGAGCCTCACCGTGTTTTAGATTGAAAAATATATCAAAGATACATGTGTGGCCGTCACCCCCTTTATTTATAGCTATAAGGTGACCAAAAAACCCTAAAAGGCCAAAAGAAAGCCCATTTAGTAAAAGCCCATATAGACTACTTAGCCATTTTAAGCATATGGCATTATTACAACCCAAATAAAGGTAAAAATGAGTCCAAATTGAGCCAACATATCCATACTACATAGATATGAGACTTAAATACTAATTTAGCTCATCTAAGGCTCGAATTAGGTTGACTAAGCCGGATGACTTGCTCTTGGTCAAACCTTCTTCAATAGTAGCTTTGGCCTTCACATCTTCAATTAGCACATTAAGTGCTTCCTTCATCTTTTTAGCCCTAGCCCTTGTAATTGGTCCTCCATTGATGCATAATGGATCATCATTAATATCTGGAGTGGATTGAGCATGACCCATATCACTAGCTTGTTGCGCAACTTGTTCTCTTTCATTTATTCCATCATTCCCCCTCTCCTCAAAAGGATTCGTCCTCGAATCTTGATCACCTACATCAAAAGGAGAAAGATCAGAAACATTAAATGTAGCACTCACATTATACTCACCTGGTAAGTCAAGCTTGTATGCATTATCATTGATTCGAGCAATGACTTGAAATGGACCATCTCCTCGTGGATGCAACTTAGTACGACGTTTAGCTGGAAATCTTTCCTTCCTCATATGAACCCAAACCCAATCTCCGGGTTCAAAGATCACTTTCTTTCGTCCCTTGTTGGCTTGCGCAGCATATTGTTCAGTCCTCTTTTCAATTTGCAATCGAACTTTCTCATGCAGTTGCCTCACAAACTCAGCTTTTCTGGTACCATCTAAACGGGTACGCTCAGAGATAGGCAAAGGCGATAAATCTAAAGGAATTAAAGGTTTGAACCCATATACCACTTCAAAAGGAGAAAAATTAGTAGTAGAATGCATAGATCTATTATAAGCAAATTCAACATGTGGTAAACAATCTTCCCAACCTTTTAAATTCTTTTGAATGATAGCTCTCAACAAAGTAGATAAAGTTCGATTTACTACCTCAGTTTGTCCATCTGTTTGTGGATGACAAGTTGTGGAAAACAAAAGCTTTGTTCCTAACTTTTCCCACAATGTCTTCCAAAAGTAGCTTAGAAACTTTGCATCACGATCTGAAACTATGCTCCTCGGTACTCCATGAAGTCGCACAATCTCCCTAAAAAATAGATCAGCAATATGGTTAGCATCATCTGTTTTCCTACAAGGAATAAAATGAGCCATTTTAGAAAATATGTCCACAACCACAAAAATAGAATTCATACCTCGTTTAAACCTTGGTAGTCCTAAAACAAAATCCATGGAAATATCAACCCAAGGTTCACTAGGAATTGGTAAAGGTGTATACAGTCCATGAGGTAAAGATCTAGATTTCGCTTGCCTACATATAATACACTTCTCACAAAATTTAACTACATCCCGTTTCATTTGTGGCCAAAAGAAATGCTCTACCAACACTTCTAGAGTTTTTTTAACTCCAAAATGTCCCATTAGTCCCCCACCATGAGATTCTTGGATTAATAATTCCCTTAATGAACAATTAGGCACACACAACCTATTCACTCTAAAAAGAAACCCCCCATGTCTATAAAACTTCCCAAATGCAGTATGTTCACAAACTTCAAACACATTTCCAAAGTCAGAATCATTAGAATATAAATCTTTAATGTATTCAAATCCTAACAATTTAGTGTTTAAAGTAGAGATCAAGGTATACCTTCAAGACAAAGCATCAGCAACAATGTTTTCCATACCTTGTTTATACTTGATCACATAAGGGAATGATTCAATGAATTCTACCCATTTTGCATGACGTCTATTCAACTTACTTTGGCTCTTCAAATGCTTCAACGATTCATGATCAATGTGAATAACAAACTCTTTGGGCCACAAGTAATGTTGCCAAGTCTCTAAAGCCCTCACCAATGCATACATCTCCTTGTCATAAGTTGGATAGTTCAAAGCTGCTCCGCTGAGTTTCTCACTAAAATAAGCAAGGGGTCGACCTTCTTGTATTAGCACAGCTCCAATACCTATTCCTGATGCATCACACTCAATTTCAAAAGTTTTAGCAAAGTTAGGTAATGCAAGTAATGGTGCTGAACTTAGCTTCTCCTTAAGTAAGTTGAAAACTGAAACTTGTTCACTATCCTATCAAAACCCAACATTCTTTTTAACAACTTCAGTCAAGGGTGCAGCTATAGAACTAAAATTTTTAACAAACCTTCTGTAGAAACTTGCCAACCCATGAAAGGTACGTACCTCAGTTATCGTTTTTGGTGTTGGCCATTCACGTATTGCCTTAACCTTTTCTTCATCAACCGCTATTCCTTTAGCACTAACAATATAACCAAGAAACTCTATCTGATTAGTGTAAAAAGAACATTTTTTGAAGGTTAGCATACAATTTTTCATTTCTCAAAAACAAGTAGACCTTTTTGTAAATGATTAAGATGTTCATCTAAATTTTTACTATAAATCAAGATGTCATCAAAATATACAACAACAAAGTTCCCAATATAAGCACGTAAAATATGGTTCATTAATCTCATGAAAGTACTAGGTGCGTTAGTTAGGCCAAATGGCATGACTAACCATTCATACAAACCGTACCTAGTCTTAAAAGCAGTTTTCCATTCATCTCCCTCACGCATGCGAATTTGATGATAGCTAGACTTCAAATCAATTTTAGAGAAAATGCAAGAACCATGTAGTTCATCTAGCATATCATCTAATCTAGGAATAGGATGACGATACTTTACCGTAATCTTGTTGATAGCTCTACAATCAACGCACATTCTCCAAGTTCCATCCTTCTTAGGCACAAGGAAAACAGGAACTGAACAAGGACTCAAACTTTCTCGGACGTACCCTTTTCTCATCAATTCTTCAACTTGCTTTTGAAGCTCCTTCATCTCCATAAGATTGCTCCTATAGGCTGGTCGATTAGGGATAGCTGCTCCTGGGATGAAGTCAATTTGGTGCTCTATTCCCCTCAGTGGTGGCAATCCATCAGGAACTTCTTCAGGAAAGACATCATCAAATTCCTACAAAAGAGATTTAACAACACTAGGCAAAGAAGGGTTAAGATTGTTAGTGTTGAGATAAGCCTCCTTGTACAAAAGTATAATCATCGGCTGTTGAGAATAAAAAGCTCTCTTAACCTCTCTTTCTTTTGCATAAAAGCTCCTTTTTTACTCTCTAGATTTTTTGTTTCTTTTTCATTCTTTTTTTCACTCCTCTCATCTCACTTTTTCTTTTCTCACACTTCTTTTCTTTTCCATTTTTTTTTCTCTCACAATCTTTTCTTTTTTCACTCTCATTTTTTATCCTCAATTTATCTTCATATACTTGCTTAGGAGTTAATGGTACAAGAGTTACAAGTTTACCATGCATCTTAAAAGAATATTTATTTGTGAACCCATCGTGTATGACCCTCCTATCAAATTGCCATGGTCTACCTAAAAGCAAATGACTTGCATGCATTAGTACTACATCACAAAGAACATCATCATGATACCTACCAATGGATAATGAAACCAATACTTGCTTAGTGACCTTAACCTCCCCGCAATCATTCAACCATTGTAGTTTATAAGGTCTAGGATGTTTAGTGGTAGGTAAGCATAATTTCTCAACCAAGATAGTACTAGCAACATTAGTGCAACTTCCTCCATCTATAATCATACTACATACCTTGTCTTTGATGTGGCAACGGGTATGAAATATGTTGTCTCGTTGTTCTTCATCTTCTTCCTTCACTTGCACATTTAGAGCACACCTAGTGACAAGGGCTTCACCTTCAACGACATACTCTTCTACATCACTTTCCATCAATGGTGGCAAGGCATTATCATCTTCAAACTCACTCTCAGTTTCAATATCACCATTTTCTTTCAAAAGCATACTTCTTTTGTTTGGACATTGTGAAGCCATCCATGTCAGTCTTTCTCTTAAAGACCCACTTACACCCAATGGGTTTGACCCCCTCAGGTGGATCAACCAAAGTCCATACTTGGTTAGTGTACATGGATTCCATTTTGGATCTCATGGCTTCTAGCCATTTCTCAGAATCTGGTCTCATCTCAGCTTCCTGATAGGAGGTAGGCTCATTCTCAATGAGCATAGCATCATCATGGTCAGACAAGAGAAATGAGTATCTCTTAGGCTGACGACGTACCCTATCAGCCCTGCGAAGAGGTAGGTCTACATGAACTGGTTGTTGTTCCTCAACACTTTGTGGTTCCGGTTCAACTTCCATCAAGGCTTCAGTGCTATGGTCCATATCCTGAACTTCTTCAAGATTTGACGTACTCCTACTAGTTTTTCTAGAAACAAAGTCCCTTTCTAGAAAAACCCCAGTCTTAGCCACAAGTACTTTGTGTTGACTAGGAATGTAGAAGTAATATCCCTTCGTTTCCTTGGGATATCCTATAAAATAGCACTTATCAATTTTGGGTCCCAGTTTGTCCGATACTTGACGTCAAACGTAAGCCTCACAACTCAAAATCCTCATAAAAGACACATGGACATCTCTCTCAGTCTATATCCTATATGGTGTCTTTATCACAACCTTGGATGGAACACGGTTGAGTATGAAGGCTGCTGTGTCCAGAGCATAGCCCCAAAGAGATACAGGAAGATCTGTGTGACTCATCATAGACCATACCATATCTAATAGGGTACGATTCCTCCTTTCGGATACACCATTCCACTGTGGTGTTCCAGGAGGAGTGAGTTGGGATAGAATCCCACCCTCAGCTAGATAGTCACGAAATTCATGGCTAAGGTATTCACCACCTCGATCTGATCGAAGTATCTTAATACTCTTGCCCAGCTAGGTTTGTACTTCATTCTTGAATGCTTTGAACTTTTTAAAGGATTCTGACTTATGTGTCATCAGATACACATAACCATATCTACTGAAGTCATCAGTAAATGTAATAAAGTACCTATAACCACCTCTGGCAACGACATTGAAAGTGTCATACATCACTATGTATAAGTCCTAACAAGTCATTCGCTCTTTCGCTGTGTCCACTAAAGGGAGTCTTGGTCATCTTTCCCGGTAGGCATGACTCGCATGTCTCATATGATTCGAAATCAAATGAGTCCAGAAAACCATCTTTATGGAGCTGGGATAAGCGTTTGCCATTTATATGACCTAAGCAATAGTGCCAGAGATAGGTTTGGTTCATTTCATTTGATTTAAGCCTTTTGGTATTTATGTTATAGATGGGGTTCTCTAAGTCTAGAATATAGAGTCTATTTATCAGAGGTGCACTACAATAGAACATATCATTTAAATAAACTGAACAACATTTGTTCTTAATTATAAATGAAAAACCTTTCTTGTCTAAACAAGAAACTGAAATTATGTTCTTAGTAAGAGCAGACACATAACAACATTCATCTAATTCTAGTACAAGCCCAGAGGGCAGAGATAGATAGTAAGTTCCTACAGCAACAGCAGCAACCCGTACTCCATTGCCTACTCGTAGGTCCACCTCGCCCTTCATCAATGCCATGCTATTTCTCAATGCCTGCACATTAGTACAAATGTGAGAAGCACATCCGGTATCTAATACCCATGATGAAGAAATAGAGAGATTAACTTCTATAACATATATACCTGAAGTAGAAGTCTCACTTCTCTTCTTCTTAAGATCTTCTAGGTACACTTTGTAGTTCCTCTTCGAGTGCCCGGTCTGACCGCAGTGGAAGCAGGTAACATCCTTGGCAACCCCTCCTTTGGGTTTCAGTACCTTGCCTTTGCCCTTGGCTTGGGACTTTCCCTTACCTTTAGGCTTGCCCTTGCCTTTGTGCCTTTGCACCATCAAAATGGAGTTGGGCTTAACCTTCTTAAGGTTGAGCTCAGCAGTTCTTAACATGCTTAGCAGCTCGGGCAGGGGTTAATCAATTTCGTTCATGTTGTAATTTAGAACAAATTGATTGTAACTATCCGGCAAGGATTGCAAGATCAAGTCAGTGGCCAACTCTTGGCCAAGTGGGAATCCCAACCTCTGTAGGTTTTCTATGTACCCAATCATCTTGAGTACATATAGGCCTACGGGAGTCCCGTCTTGCATCTTGCACTGAAGTAGTGCCTTAGAGATCTCGAATCTCTCGTGTCTTGCTTGTCCTTGATATAGTTGATGAAGATGTTCAACCATATCATAAGCACCCATCAACTCATGTTGCTTCTGAAGCTCAGAGTTCATGGTTGCGAGCATGAGACAGAACACATCTAATGTGTCATCTTGATGCTTCTTGTAAGCATCTTTGTCTGCTTGTGTGGCAGTGGCAGGAGGTGCCTCGGGAATGGGCTGCTCCAGGACGTACAGTTTTCGTTCCTGTGTGAGAACAATTCTCAGGTTTCTGTACCAGTCCAGGAAGTTAGCTCCATTGAGCTTGTCCTTATCAAGGATAGAACGCAGGAAGAAGGTATTCGTGTTTGATGACATGACAGTCTACAAAAGAAAATGTAGAAAATAAATATCATAATCCACTAATCATTTAATTAGGCATTTAACTAAATGATGCTCCCACTGAATTATAGAACTTTTGTAGAATCAAGTCATGGATGTGGTCAAACCACACCTACTAGATTCTAACCAACTAGCTATAATTCTTGCGGGACAAGATCCACATCATACTACGCCTTGAGTTAGCTTTGGCTAAATCGCCCAAGACTTAGTATGATCGGTAGATAACTAATTATCAATTACATCTCTATGCAACTCTTGTTTATAGGATCAAGATCCACATTTATATTAAAACTTGAGTTAGCTTTGGCTAAATCGCCCAAGAGTTAATATAAATGTGATTTTGTCCTATCTTCCAACCATTGGAAAATACTTATAGTTATACCCAATCCAATTGAGTTAACTAGTTATACTCAATCTAATTGAGTTTGTACTCACCCAAGCGTTGATAGGCGGGACCAAGACTGTCCCTCCGCACCCTACCAAGATAATACGTGTTGCTCTACTTTGGCAGATTCAACAACAACATGTGATCGAGGTAGTGATGGGTATCAAAACGTGGTAGGCATTTCGAGTTGACGCGATTAAGATCTAATCTAATTGTTAATGTGTATCATATACGCGATTAAGATCTAATCTAATCGTTAAGATGTATCATATACGCGATTAAAATCTAATCTATCGTTAAGGCACTAATTAATTACTCTACTCTAGCATGCATCACATACACACAAGCAATTAATTAAATTTTGATTAGGTCATGGCCCTACTACGATCTTCTCAAGCCAATGAGAAGATCGGACGGTCAACCTAGGGTCAACAGCTTCTTCAAGCTCCTCCCTTTGATCGCCATGTGTTGCTTGCACCCTCCTCGTAACACCGTCTCGAGTGGACCTTCCACCGCTTCATTTTTGTACATTATAAATTTGAAACTTGAGTTACATTCGAGTCTAAAATCTATTTACAACAAGAATTAAATTAGAAAGGCACGACGCGCAGGTCGCGTATCAAATACAACACGCATAATCACACAAAAATAGCACGCAGGCCATATTATGAATTACGACACATATTTCCAATCAAATTGGGTTCTTTGGGCTATAGCCATCACAAAATTATATATAATTCTAAATTATATAATTTCCATAAATTTCTATAATTTTATACCTATTTTTACAATTTTATGAGTTACAACTTCCCGGCGATCCCGTTTAGTAATTTTCGGGCGCAATCGCGGGGCAATGCCCCTTGGAGGGTTAGGGGCAGCACCCCTGCTCGTGAAATGAGTCTCATGAGTGTCCTACGATGATTTAACAGCGCCTTAAGCCACTGTCCCAAAACATTTTGGACGAGACCTTGCCGTTTCGGAAGGTGTTTCTCGGTAGTCGAAGCCTACAAGTGTCCAAACACTTGTTGCTTCGCCTATACAAGAAAAATACCCATAAAATCCATAAAAATAATAAAATCACAGAAACTCACAGATCTATAATTTTTCATAAAAATACAAAATGAAACAAGCACATGCTTCATACGTGGCTCTGATACTACTGTTGGGACTTTCGGGCCGCAAAAACCGCCTTTTTGCGTTGCGGAAACCCCAAAGTTCCATGCCACCGGATCCGTACGAAGATTAAAATTTTACATATACAAGTTTTCTAATCCTAGATCTACATGGTAGAGAAGTTATACCTTTGATGCGAAGCCCTTCGCTTATCCCGCTCGTCCAAAATTTGCCGGATCTCAAGGGTATCAAGTGAACACCCCTCTATGTGTATCCACACGAGCAAAAATGGAGAAGAAACCTTTAGAGTGGGCTAGCACTCTTGAAGGTTTCGGCCAAGGTGGAGGAGAGGGAGAGAAGAAGATGAGAGGAGGAAGAAGGAGTGAATGAGCACACACAACATTCAACACCACTTAAAGTGGCCGACCACTTCAAGAGGGGTTTTTAAACTCCATGGAATACTAAGAGTCACAACTCTTGATCTCCCTCATGAGGTGGCACACACATGTACTATCCTTGATGATGTGGAACATCATCATTGGCCCACTCTATGCCAACTCACAAATGAGGTGGCATTGGTCAAGTCAAACTTGACCTTGCATCTTCCCTTCTCAAGTCAAGTCAAACTTGACCTCTTCTCTCCCATGGTTGATCAAATCTAACCATTTGATTCAAACTAATTTAATTTAATGAATCTATAACCATTGAATTAAATTGACTTAAAGAATCCAAATCTAATTAGACTCATTTAACACATGAACCAAATTGAGTCCAACTCAATTAGTTTAATTATGATTACTCTCAATCCAATTTGGTTTATCACATGAACCTAATCCTCTTGGTTCTCCATATGAATCTAATTTCCATCTAATTGCCCTTTGTGTGTGACCCTATAGGTTCTTTTAACATTGGCAATGCTCCTAAATCCATTTAAAAGCATAAGTAATGAGTAGTATCTAGCAACACATCATTACTACTCAAGTTACAAGAATGTTAAGATCCAACATCACCTTGTGACTACTAATTGTGACCCTTCACAATATATGACAATGTCCTTCTATCCTTGACATCTAGATTGATCAATGTGAGGCATAGACCGTGTCATCCTCTAATCAATCTAAATCTTGAACTCTAAGTAGACTTACTCTAATCAAATGAGTTCAATATCTCATATTGACTCATTTGGGCATGGCCATGCACTTAGTGATCTCACTCTATCAAGAATAATGATGTCACTCCCATCATATAGGAGGGATAGATCCCAACTACATCACTCACATCCCTCCATATAATTTGTTACATACCCAGTAATCACCTTTATAGTCCACCCAGTTACGGGTGACGTTTGACGAAGCTAAAGTATGTAACTCCTTATGTAGGGAACCATGGTGACTTCAAGTCCAAGGACTAATAGTCATACTAATAGCCACATGAGAAAGTATATGACACTCATATAATGATCCATGTTACTTTCTCATGGTGGGTCATTCAGTATACATTCTCCAATGCATACCCATGTGTCAACTTGATATCTCTATATCCATGACTTGTGAGATCAAGTCATCGAGTTGACCTACATGCTAGTGTCGTCACATTAATATTGTCCCTGAATGTTAATACTTGACTAGGAATGATTAAGAGTAGTGTTCTCTATATCATCTCACTATCGATTCAACCAATCGATTGATATAGATAAGAACCTTCTACTCAAGGATGCTATTATACTTAGTTATTTGGTACCAATACAAGTAAGAATAATAACCATAAAGAAATACCTTTATTTATATATAGGAATATGATACATCGAGTTCATACAACAAAGCATCATATGATTGGCTCTAGGGCTCTAACTAACATAATCAATCATAAACAGTACAATTATAGTTTTAAATGATTACAAGTGATTTGAAAACTAAAGAATATCGACAACTTTGTATGATGAAATCTTCAGTAGAATCATCGTCAGAACTTTCGAATGTCATAGAGGCATTTTCTGAGCAGCTCGAAGAAGCAGAAGTCGTTCATAATCTTGTGTTCAAGCTCCTGGTTGAAGGCTATTTTTAGGCGCTTGGAACCACTCCGGGTGCCTGAACCATGTGGTTCGGCCAACCGGCACGCACCACATCAGCTTGATTTTTGTGTTCCGGGAGTCCGGATGACTCTGGGCTCCCGGACTAGCTTTTCCCAGCCCCTTATTTTCTGAAAAATAAAGTTAGTACAGGTAAAAAAAAATATATATAATATGAAATTTGACAACCTCTGATTGTCTGGTTCTGACTTTGAGTTCGTCGAAACTCTAGGTCGAACCGATGCTACTGTTCCCTCTTCAGGGACATGTTCTCACCTACTCCTCTCAGGAGAGTTTACCTTTTGTTAGACCGGTCCTCCAGATCGAATGGACTTTTTCTCAGCGTCTGAGTTTTCAGGTCTTCTCTGCTGGACATCCGATCCCGACCCGTCTAGTCTTCCACCTGGTTCGCGACCACCAAGATTTTCACCTAGTGTCCCCGACTCTATGATTTCGCCCAAAGAACCTCAACGCAGCACCTAGGGTTACCACCCCCTAGAATTTTCCACCTACCTAACCGCATCTAGGGCTTTTGCCTAAGAACACTTAGGACTCTCCTATAATCTCATTCAAACTTGTTAGATAATAAATAACCTTAACTTTGAACCCTTTACAATTATCAAAACCCAGGTTCAATCGTTTGATGCTTTCCACACAACAATCTCTCCCTTTTGATTATGGCAACAAAATTCAAAGTTAAGTAAAATATAACACAATTATAAAGAACAAAAATGTAATTTGTAGCATAAATATGCATAAGTGCAAAAAGATGCAACAGTCAACAGTTAAAACAACTTGTTATAGCTCCCCTTAATCACTTAACTTAATCTTTTCCTTAACTTTAGAATTTTCTAGCTTTTCTCCCCATTTGTCATATATATAAAAATGAATATTTTATCCTTTAAAAGTACAGAATATGGAGAAAATTTCATAAAGATTGTTAGTTAAGATAAAGATTTTGATAAACACTTAGCTTTAAAAATATTTTGATAAACACTTAGGTTTAAAAGGATTTTGATAAATACTTAGCTTGAAAAAGAGTTTGATAAACACTTAGCTTTAAAATTATTTTTTTCTCAAAAAAACTATCTTTTCAAAAGTAAATAATTTTAAAAAATAGTTAAAAAAACTGAACTTTTTTTTTCAAAAATACTTTAACTTTCAAAGATATTTAACCCTTAACTTAGCTCTTTTGACTACCCCTTGATTAATGCCAAAAATTTCTTTAAGTTTCAGAGTCCTAGAGTCCAAGCATGAGTGTTAAAAAGAAATTCAACATAATCTTTCTTAACAAAATGTCTAACCTTTAGCTACTAGTTGTTTACCATGAGATAGTAGTTTTCACTAGGTTAGTCAAATTAAGTAAATGCTCTAGTTAGTTTGACTAAGCATGGATAACTTAACTTGATTAATTTAACTTGGTATTTATTTCTCAAACTTATATCGATGCACAGACATAAGCATTCTGAAGTCCAGACAGTACCCTTTGCATCTCACACCATTCTAAGTATTTTTCATATACAAGCATGATAATCCTAGTGTGCTTGTGAGATGCTCTGGCTGAGACCTAGGGGGTACATGCTTTTTAGGGGTAGATACCTAGGCTAAGGCCATTCTTTTGAAAATCTAATAAAATTAAAAATTTGAAAACATTTTTTCTAGGATTTTAAAACCAAGCTGATTTAAAAAAAAACAAAAATTTTGAAATAGCAAAAAATAGTTTGAAAGTAAACTCTATGCTACTAAGCATATACCTAATTATCTTCTAAGTGCACTGAACTCAAGTTCAGGTAAAGGTTTTGTGAAAATATCAGCTAGGTTTGACTTGTACTCAACATAGTTAAGTAATGTCACCCTTAGCTACATGATACCTTAGAAAGTGATGTTTTACTTCTATATATTTAGTTCTTAAGTGGTGGATTGGATTTTTGGTTAAGTTAATTAAACTTATATTATCAATTAAAATTTTTGTATTTTTATATTCTAATTGATAGTCCTTTAAGGTATGCATCATCCATAATAGTTGAGATGCGCATTCTCCCATAGCTAGGTACTCTACTTCAGTAGTGGATAAAGCAACACAGTGTCGCTTTATGCTTGACCAGCTTATTAGGCACTTACCTAGAAATTGTCAACTTCCACTTGTGCTTTTTCTATCTAGTTTACACTGAGCATAGTCTGAGTTAGAATAGCCAACTAGGTCAAAATAGCTGATCCTAGGGTAACAAAGTCCTACATTTAGGGTTCCCTTAATGTATCTAAGTATTCTTTTAACATTTGTTAGGTGTGATTCTTTTGCACAAGATTGGTACCTTGCACACATTAATTCACTTTCCATTAATTTAGTAAAATCTTTTAAAAACTTAGTATTGGTTGAGCCAAAAATTATGTCATCTACATAAATTTGAGCTATAAAGAAATCTTTGTCTAAAGTTTTAACAAATAAAGTTTGATCTATATGTCCTTGATTAAATCCTTTGGATATTAGATAAGTTGAAAGTCGTTCATACTATGCCCTAGGCGTTTGTTTTAGTCTATACAAAGCTTCCTACCTAAGGGCATGGTTTGGGTGGTCAAAATCTTCAAATCCTGGGGGTTGATTTACATAAACTTTTTCTTTAATGAACCCATTTAGGAATGCAGATTTTATATCCATTTGATATAACTTGAATCCTTTATGTGCTGCATAGGCTAGCAGCATCCTTATGGATTCAAGTTTGCCTACGGGTGCATAGGTTTCATCATAATCTAACCCTTCTACTTGGCTAAACTCCTTTGCTACCAACCTAGCCTTATTTCTTACTATTTCACCTTTCATCTAGTTTATTTCTGAATAACCACTTAGTGTCAATTATAGATTTATTTGTGGGTTTAGGTACAAGTTCCCAAACCTGGTTTCTTTTAAATTGGGCCAACTCCTCATGCATTGCTATTATCCAATCTTAGTCAGGTAAGGCTTCTTCTATAGTTTTGGGTTCAATTTTAGAAATAAGAGCTATTTGGCTTAGGTTTCTATAGGATGATCTAGTTCATACTCCTAGGGTTGGATCATCTAAAATTTGGTCAAATGGGTGATTGGAACTTATTCTAGATGGTCTTGGGTTAGGGTCAACAATTGGTTCTTGTGATTCCCTTTGTTTAGGTCAAAGTTGAATATCTTCTTCATTATCTATTTTTCTTATATTTTGATGATCACTTTTAATGATAAAATTAGGTAGGTTATTTTCTTCATAAAAAATTACATTGATTGTTTCTTCAATTTTTTGGGTATTTTTATTATAGACTCTATAGACCCTACTAGTTGTGGAGTACCCTAAAATATGCCAGTTTTAGATTTTGATGTAAATTTACCTAAATAGTCCTTAGTATTTAATATGTGTACATTACATCCAAATACTTTTAAATAATTTATGTTGGGTAATTTATTGTAATAAATTTCATAAGGGGTTTTATTGTGGAATTTGTTAATTAGTATTCTATTTTGAATATAGCATACAATATTTATTGCCTCAGCCCAAAATTGATTGTTTTGGTTGTATTCATTTAACATGGTTCTAGTAGCTTCTTGTAATGTTCTATTTTTTCATTCTACTAGACCATTGTAACGCCCACCCTTCTTACCCAAGGGCGGCGCTACGATCTTATACTACTTACGTACATGCTTTAGTTATACTATAACAGCGGAAAATTTTAAATCATTCCTTTTATTTAAATAAGCATGATATCACATATTCTGATTAGTTCGAATGTGCATATATTGATCATATAACTAAAAATATTAATTTGTCCGAATCGTTCTTGCCGAGCCACCACCACACACATCACTATCTGCTCCTCCTGTTGCTCCGTCGTTCCGAATATCCGTCCCCCATATCTGCGGTACAAGGAAAGTAAGCTATGAGCACTCATGGCTCAGTAAGTTCCTTTCCTACTCACTAAAACCGAATTCATATCAGTGCATATCAATATCATGCGAGGTATCATAAGCATACGACATACAAGGGTATCATATTCATATTCATATCATAATATCACATGACATTATATCTAATCATCAGATAATTCAAGCACATATATAGGCAATGCATCATGGATTTGAAAACTTATACTTATAAGTACTTGAAATTAATATCATCATTAGAGAGGATCCCGGTTTGTACCACATACATAATGCGCGCGCTTCGTAGGTAGGTCCAAGGTAGCAAGTCTTGAACCCTACCATGCATACATACTAGGCCCGAGTCTTACTCCATCGACCTAGGGCATTCAGAGGCCCATTACTGACGAGGCCCGAGTCTTACTCCATCGACCCCGGGGCGTTTACGGAGCCCACCCTTGGTACAAACCATACAAAAATAACTTATCATGCATAACTATCATATCATGTCCCTAACAATCTTTCATGCATTTCCTTTTTCATTTCTTTTCATTATGTATAGCATTTCCTATGCTATAACATATCATTACGTAACATAATTTCATTTCCTCTCATTATGTATAGCATTTCCTATGCTATAACATATCATGGCATATTACGTAACATAATTTCATTTCTTCTCATTATGTATAGCATTTCCTATGCTATAACATATCATGGCATATTACGTAACATAATTTCATTTCTTTTCATTATGTATAGCATTTCCTATGCTATAACATATCATGGCATATTACGTAACATAATTTCATTTCTTCTCATTATGTATAGCATTTCCTATGCTATAACATATCATGGCATATTACATAACATAATTTCATTTCTTCTCATTATGTATAGCATTTCCTATGCTATAACATATCATAGCATATTACATAACATAATTTCATTTCTTCTCATTATGTATAGCATTTCCTATGCTATAACATATCATGGCATATTACATAACATAATTTCATTTCTTCTCATTATGTATAGCATTTCCTATGCTATAACATATCATGGCATATTACCTAACATAATTTCATTTCTTCTCATTATGTATAGCATTTCCTATGCTATAACATATCATAGCATATTACATAACATAATTTCAGTTCTTCTCATTATGTATAGCATTTCCTATGCTATAACATATCATAGCATATTACATAACATAATTTCATTTCTTCTCATTATGTATAGCATTTCCTTATGCTATAACATATCATGGCATATTACATAACATAATTTCATTTCTTCTCATTATGTATAGCATTTCCTAGGTTTCTTTCCCTTTTTCTTTTATTTTCCTTCATGGCCGAAACCTACCAGTCCTTAAGCTAGGTTTCTTAAGTGGCCTAAAGCATGGAAAGCCTAAGTAAATATCATGGCAAAAGTTACTAAGAACATCATACACAAAATTGGATCATAAACAAGCTAGGACTCTTGTGATCTTACATGTCTTATATCATGTAACTAATTTTCTACATTCCAATTAAACATGAGAGCATTAATCAACTTTCATATCATAATATCACAGAGGTCTTGAGCATATTAATATTTTTGTTTAGGCTAATCTAAGCTATCCCTTTTATCATGGCCGAAAACCCTAAAAAGAGTTCATGAGTTTCTAGCAATGTGAACACCCTTTAAGAAACTTTATATCCTATCATAGGAGCATGTTTAGTCTTTCTAACCCTTAACCTTTCTGGTCTGAAGCATACAAGTGAGTTTTCTTTTGGTTCCAATTAATTTCCAAGCAAGAAAACCATAGAAAGGTCCTTAGCATTTCATAGAAGGAACCTTGCACTAGTTTGGTTAGACAATAATCTTCCTAGCCTCTTTAAAATATTTTTGGTTAAATCCTAGGGTTAGATACTCCTCTGATCATACATCATATCAGTATAAAATCATGGAAAAGAATCCTTCTACATAGCATAGAAAATCTTATCATGAAATGAGGTCTTGTTTAAATCATCTTAGATTTGAAAACCTTTTCTTTAGCGAATTTTCTTAAATTCTTTCCTAGGTTTTCTAATCCTTATAAATCCGAAAATCACATACAAGCCTTGTACCACAGGTGATGGGAAGCTTACCTTCTTTGCTTAAGTTTCCTAGAGTTGAGAACTTGCTTGTGGACCTTTCTTCCTTGCTTGCTTTGCTCGGCACCAATGGAGGAAGAAGTGGCTAGGTCTTTTGGTGGAGAGGAGGAGGAAGAAGAGGAGGCTTCTTCCTCTTGTGTTGCTCGGCAACAAAAAGAAAGAAAGAAAAGAGGGAGTGTCTCGGCACCTCTAGGAGAAGAGGAGGAGAGTGAGTTGAGGATGAAGCCACCCCTCCATGCCTATTTATACTAAAATGAGGGGAGGAAAACTTGACTTGATTCATCCTCCTTATTTATTTCTCCTCTTTAATGATAAGAATATTCTAGAGAAATGCTTCTTGAGTTCTCTCTTTTCTTTCCTTTAATTTCTCTCTTTTCTTTCCTTTAATTAAAATTCCTATCTCTCCTCTTATAATATCCTCTCCTATCACACTTGGTTAACATATGCATGCATCCACAAGAGAACCAAGGATCAAAACTTGGTTATGTATATTTTTACTTCTTTTCTTATTCTTAACTACTTAGTCCTTTCTCTCCTTATCAATAATTCTCCTATCCCCTTTGATATCCTATACATGTTCCTTACAAGAGGTCCAAGGTTCAATCCTATTTCTCTTCTAACATATTATTGATATTCTTTTGTACATAATAATTCATATATCACCATATTATGCATTATGCATAAATATTTCATACACATATATATTATCTTATATTCCTTCCTTTTGTTTACATTAATTCCATGTATTATAAATATAGATGATTTATATTCTCAACTTTATTTTCTTTCATAAAGTTTTAATCATCTAAATCCTTCCCATCTTAATATTCAATTTAGAATATTTACACCTTCTTTTCACTACCTTCAAACTCTCATTATCCTTACTTTCTTATCTAGGCTTTCTAGGGGTGTTACAACCATTTTGTTGGGGAGTTCTAGGGCATGAAAATTTATGATTATATCTATTAATTTTACAAAATTTAGTAAATTTATGATTTTCAAAATTCCCTCCATGATTACTTCTAATTCTTTTAATTTTGGTATCTTTTTGATTTTCTATTAATTTACAAAAATTCTTAAAGATTTCAAAAGTTTCGTCTTTAGATTTTAAAAATTTTACCCAAGTAAATCTTGAGTAATCATCAATTATGACTAAGCAGTATTAGTTTTTGCTTAGTGACTTGGCTCTGTGTGAATCAAATAGGTCTAAATGTAGGAGCTCAAGTATTGAGTTAGTTCGATTTTGGTTTGTTGATTTGTGTGTTGACTTAGTTTGTTTACCTTATTGGTAAGCATTACAGATTGTAGTTTCTAAATTTTTTAATTTGGGTAATCCTCTAACTAGACCAATTTAACTCATTTTTGAAATGTCTTATGTGAGTGTGACCCAGGCTTCTATGCCACAACTTAGTTTCCTCTTATTGTGTTAGGAGACACTTTTATGAGGAGGTTGGTATGCCAATAGTGTAAATATTATTTTTCCTAATTCCTTTAAGTGTAATTTCAGGATTTTCAATATTTCTAATTATACACTTAGAGTTGGAAAAGATAACTAAATAACCAGAGTCACACAGTTGTCTTATGTTAAGTAAGTTAAAGTTAAATTTATCAATAAAATCGGAACTCAGTTCGATATTACCTGTTCCGATTACCTTAAGTTTTTCGTCGTTGCTGAATGCAACTGACCCTAAGTTCTTGAGTTTTAGCTTAGTGAATTTCAATCTGTCTCCAGTCATGTGTCTAGAACATCCACTATCCAACATCCATTAATTCAAATCTTTATGTTTCTATACATAAAGTATTTGATTTAGTTCAATTTGACAGATTAAAAGATAGTTTGATTGAAATTAGCTCTTTAATATTCCATCTCACCAGTCTAGACTGTTAAACATGTTATTCATAAGGGTGATTGTGAGATGGTTTATTTTTAAGTTGATTTGAATTTAAGTTTAATTTTAATTTGAGTTAGTTAAATGTTAAAATTAAGTTAGTTTAATTAAATTTGATTAAGTTTAAGTTAGTTTAATTAAGTTTGATTTAGTTTTAATTTAATTTAAGTTAGTTTAATTAAGTTTGATTTAGTTTTAATTTAGTTTAAGTTAGTTTAATTAAGTTTTAATTTAGTTTAAGTTAGTTTAATTAAGTTTTAATTTAGTTTAATTAAGTTTGATTTAGTTTTTATTTTAATTTAAGTTATTTAATTAAGTTTGATTTAGATTTAATTTAATTTAAGTTAGTTTAATTAAATTTAATTATGTTTTAATTTTAATTTAAGTTAGTTTAATTAAGTTTGATTTAGTTTTAATTTAATTTAAGTTAGTTAATTAAGTTTGATTTAGTTTAATTAAGTTTAGTTAAGTTTTAGATTTGACTAATTTAAATCTAAATCCATCTCACCCTTCTTCTAGATTATCAATCAGAGAACCTTATCTGTTTTGTAAGATGGTTAATTTTTATCTTCAATTTAGATTGAAATCTAAGTATTAATTCACATTTTAGTTAGACTAAGGTTTAACAGTTAGTTAATTAAATATCCATTTCAACAATTGACTTCCCGGCTGTGGCGAGACACTAGACGTTCTTGGGTATTGGATCATCAAGCACTTCTAGACAAAGCCTTTTAAAGAAATTAAATATTTAATTTTCTTTCTAAAAATCCTAGGTCTAACTAGTCAAGTGTGAATTAAGCTTAAGTCCTTATCTACTTAATCTAGGCATGAATAATGAAAAGCAGTAAAACATACATCAAACAAATTTATCTAATGATTATGGTCTTTCTGTTGGCTCCCCCTGGATCATAGCTTCAATAGGGTCTATCAAGATAGTGGATTTAATCCTTGGGGATCAAATATTGTCCAAGTCCAACATGATTAATCAAGTTAGACTTGGGGACCCATGCTTAGAGTGTTCTATTATTTGTTCAATTGACTAGTGATAAGTAAAGTCTAAATTTCTGCATAGCCTTATATCCAATTTCAGATCGATTCTATATGGCTCTTTATTTTTCAAGAATCAGATCGAGATTCTTAGAACCCAAGGTGAACTGTTCCAGCATATCCTTTAGTTCCTTGACTTGTCTTTTCAAGCTGAAATTTTCTTCCTCGAGCTTTTAGGCTTGAGTCGAAGTTCCAGTTTGAACTGATTCTATCAAGGAGTTTGAGATAGTCATTTTGTCACGCACCAGGTAGTCCCTGCCAGAAGAAATTTTGACAGTATCTCCCCTGTACGGGTGACAATCTGAAACTATTCTGCAATGCCCTCAGGGCCACATATACTTCGGCCAACACGGCTGGAACAATAACAATAATATAAGGTAATCACCCACACTGTTAATAATTAACAAACTAGAACAGTGATAAGAAGACTCAAAAACAACCCTATTCAACTACTCCCAAAAAGCTCAAAACCAATATCCTACTCCACTACACTCATAAAACACAAATCACAACGAACTTACGCTCTACCGGCCGATGCCTGAGACGGAGGCGGAGGTGACCCTGGTCGGTAGTTCTACCGGCCGATGCCTGAGACGACTCTTCTCTGGTAGGATTGGTTATGCTCTTCTTCCAATTGAAAGCCACATTGGGAAGAAATGTCTTTTGATTCTTTTCTAGCTGGATGCCTGGAATGCTTGTCCTTGACTATGCCCTCCCTGTCTGCTCCCTAGCTGTTCATGTGTCAAATGTCTCTGCTTGTTCTTGCCGTAGGTTCTGGCTTATCAGATGCAAGTCCAGATCCCGTTGGCACAAAACCCTATCCAAACACTTTTTTTTCCTTTTTCTGTACGACTTGTTTATCTTCATTAAGTCGGCGTTTGTTCGTGCATAATGATCACAGTTGAACATGGAATCCTCGTATTGATTATTTTTGTTTATTTAATGGTAGGTCTTGGCCTCACATTCCTGTGGTGAGCATTCCTGAAGATCTGACAGTGAAAATTGCCCTATCTCTGAAATACGAGATCAACAGGAGTCTTGCTGTTTTAAGGGAAATTGCATTAGGACGCGACCTGAAGAAATTCCTTGCTGTATGCTTCTAAATTTGTTCTGTTAAGAAGATTTGGATATCGATTTTCTTGTATTTGCCCCAATTCATGTTCTGGATACAGGTTATTGCTGGTCTATGGGTATTGAAGAATTTTGGTAGAACTCTTGAGGAGAAAGAGATATTTTGTTTTCTATATAATAAACTTTTGATTACAAAGCCTTTATATAGACTTGAAAGAAACTTAGAGGGTAAGTAAGCTTAAATGCTAAGTAACCGTTTAGCTTATCAAGGTGACTCTTTAGCTTATCAAGGTGACTCTTTGATTCATACAACAATTGCATGCACGATGGAAGAGTGATGGTCCAACTTCCTCATAATGATGGTCAACACATTAACTTTAACACTCCCCCTTAATGTGTTGTCGGATTCCAAGTTTAGCTCGGAGTTGTTCAAATCTTTCTCTCGGAAGTGCTTTTGTGAAGATGTCAGACAATTGCTCCTCAGATCGACAGAACTCAAGTTGAATTTCTTTATCTTCAATTGTCTGTCGAATGAAATGATGCTTGAGTGCTATATGTCGAGTTCGGCTGTGGTGAACTGGGTTCTTAGCCATAGCGATTGCAGATTTGTTATCGCAGTATAGCACGGTTCCTTCAATCTGATGATGACCGAGATCAGCTAAGATTCTTCGAAGCCAAATTGCTTGTGAAGTGGCTACTGATGCTGAGATGTACTCGGCTTCCGCAGACGATTGTGCAACACTTTGTTGTTTCTTGGACAACCATGAGAATATTGCTGAACCAAAAGAGAAACAGTACCCCGAGGTGCTTTTCATGTCGTCTAAGGATCCACCAAGATCACTGTCACAATAACCGACAAGGTTAAGTGCGTGATTCTTTTGAAAGCTTAGACCGAGGTCGGTTGTCCCTTGAACATATCGTAAGACGCGCTTTGCTGCACCGAGATGAAAATGGCTCGGACTCTGCATAAATCTTGAGAGTAGACTTGCAGCATACATGAGATCAGGTCTAGTTGCTGTGAGGTATAACAAATTACCAATGAGGCTACGGTAATGAGTGACATCCGCTGCTTTTCCTCCATCTTCCTTTTTCAATTTCTCCCCCATAATAAGTGGTGTAGAGACAGGATTGCATCCCAGCATGTTGAATTTCTTCAGAATCTTTTCTGCATATATCTTTTGGCAAATAAATACTATCTCTTCTTCTTGGTAGATCTCCATGCCCAAGAAATGTCGAAGTAGACCCATATCGCTCATTTCATACTTTTGAGTCATGTCATTTTTGAACTCTTCGATCATCTTCTTGTTGCTTCCAGTGAAAATTAGATCATCAACATAAAGAGTGACTATAAGAACATCATTACCTTGATGCTTGACATACAAAGTTAGTTCACTCTTGCTCTTCTCGAATTTTGTTTGGTTGAAATAGTTGTCGATCTCACTATACCAAGCGCGAGGAGATTGTTTAAGTCCATATAGAGCTTTCTTAAGTTTGTAGACTTTTCCTTCTTTTCCTTTTAGGATGAAACCCTGAGGTTGATCTACATACACTTCTTCCTTCAATTCACCATTGAGAAACGCTGACTTGACATCAAGCTGATAAAGTTTCCACCCTTTGCTGGCGGCGAATGCAATTATAGCTCGGATTGTGTCAAGCCGAGCTACTGGGGCAAATGTCTCCCTATAGTCAATTCCAGACTGTTGAGAATAACCTTTGGCAACTAGTCTTGCTTTGTGTTTTTGAATGGATCCGTCTGGGTTGTGCTTGACTTTGTAGATCCATTTAACACCTATGACTTCTTTATTTGTCGGTTTATCAACAAGCTCCCATGTCTGATTTTTTTCAATCACACGGACTTCCTCCTCCATTGCTTTTTTCCACAATTCTTCTTTGATTGCTTCATCAAAGTTCTCAGGCTCAATGGAGCAATAATTGCATGTAGCATATATATCATCTAATGATCTGTACCTTTTTGGAGTTGTGCTCGGGGATGAGGAGTTTGATGAAGTTGGATCAGTTGAGCTTTCGTCATTGGGTTGAGATGAGCTTGAATCTGGTGTGCTTGGCTCAATTTCATCTTCTTTGTCAGTACTGATCAAAATGTCTTTCTTCTCAACTTTGTTTTCTTCCCAATTCCATAAAGCATTTTCATCAACTTGAACATCTCGGCTAATAATAACTTGACCCAACTGTAGGTTAAATAGTCTATAACCTTTGCTCATGGTACTGTAGCCGACAAAAATACATCTTTCGCTAGATTCGTCAAGTTTGCTTCGTTTCTCTTTTGGAATTTGAGAATAGCAAATGCTTCCGAATACCTTGAGATGGTTCTCCGATGGTCTTCTACCACTCCATGCTTCAAACGGAGTCTTGTTTGGTATGGTCGTGGTTGGGCATCGATTGGATAAGTAAACGGCTGTGTAGACTGCTTCAGCCCAGAAGATTTTGGGTAAACCTTTCTCGTGCATCATTGATTTTGCCATTTCAACGATTGTCTGGTTTTTCCTCTCGGTAACACCATTTTGTTGAGGGGTGTACCTTACCGTTAGTTGCCTTTCTACTCCTTCATCTTCACAAAAATTATGAAATTCTTTAGAAGTGTATTCTTTGCCTCTGTCACTTCTTAAGGTTTTGATGAAGCATCCACTCTGTTTTTCGACGAGACTCTTAAACTTCTTGAATATCATAAATACTTCCGACTTCTGTCTCATGAAATAGACCCAAGTCATGCGAGTGTGATCATCGATGAAAAGAATGAAATACCTATTCTGAGCATGAGAAAGGGTGTCCATCGGTCCGCAGACGTCGGTGTGGATAAGTTCCAACTTTTCTTTAGCTCTCCATGATACTCCTTTCGGGAAAGGAAGTCGATGTTGCTTTCCAAACGCGCATCCTTCGCATATATGTTGCTTTCCTTCTATGTGAGGAAGTCCTTGCACCATACTCTTGCCAGATAATTCTTTGAGGCTTTGAAAATTAAGATGACCAAGTCGTCGATGCCATAAGGTTGATGTCAGGTAGTCCGAGGTAGAAGCTCGATGAGCTTTTAGATCGGCATAATTGATGTTGAGAGCGAAGCTTCAATTGACCATTTTGATCTTTATGAACACCTTTGACTTATCTCTCCTATCAAATATAACACATTCATTGTTATCGAAGCAGAGCTTGTACCCATTTTCCACCAATTGTCCAAGGCTGAGTAAATTTTGACTCAAGCTCGGCACACACAAGACATTGTTGATGCAGCTCGGACCTTCCTTCGTCTCGATGGCGATTCTCCCATGTCCTTTTGACTTTGTTTGCTCTCCGTTTCCAAACTGAACAGGAGCATTGATGTTATTGTCGATCTCAGAGAAAATTTCTGAGATCGGCGTCATATGGTTGCTACATCCGCTGTCTAGCAACCATTTTCCTTGCTCCTTGTTGGTGGCTGTGTGACATACATAGAATGTTCCATGTGTCTCCTCAGCTGTTTGATTTTCTCCAACCTGATTTGCCTGATAAGAGTTCCTACTTCGGCAATCTTTGGTGAGGTGACCAAATCGATTGCATATTTTGCATCTCGATTGGCCTTTGAACCAACAGTCCTTCTCGGAGTGATTTGGCTTATTGCAGTTGCTGCAATTCGATGAGTTATCTTTTCCTCTTCCTTTTGAGTTACGTCCACCTCGTCCTCTTGATTTCCATCCACCTCGTGATTGGCCCTCTCGTTCGTTGTTACCAATTTTGAGCTTTGATTGGAATGCACCCTCTATTGGCTTTTCAGAATGTCTGGACAATCTTTGCTCGAACGATTTTAGGGACGCCATCACTTCTTGAACTGTGAGTGTTGTTAGGTCCTTTGTTTCTTCAATGACGGCAACAATGGGATCATATTTCTCAGGAAGACAGATGAGAATCTTTCGTACCAGTCTCTGATCTGTAATATCTTCACCATGAGATTTCATTATGTTGACCAAATCAAATATTCTGGTTGAGAATTCCATGAGTGTTTCTTTCTCCTGCATCTTGGCATTTTCGAATTCCTTGAGTAGTGATTGGAGCTTAATCGCTCTCACTTTCACATCTCCTTGAAATTCGCTCTGCAAGATCTCCCATGCTTCTTTAGCAGTGTCGGCACGCATGATTCTGGGAAATATAGCCTTAGTGACTGCTCTTTGAAGGATTGAGAGAGCACTTGCGTCGGCTTGTCGAGACTTCTCTAATTTCTTCAGACCGGCTTCGTTGAGGGCAGTGGTTTCCTCGGGCTCTTGCACTCCATTCTCCACAATCTCCCATTGGTTAAGAGATCGAAAGATGGTCTTCATCTTTACATACCAGAAATCATAGTCTTCGCCATTAAACTCTGGAATGAGATGGTTGATGTTTGTTAAGCTCGAGCTGGCCATGGATTTTGATTGGTAGAACCTGGAGGCTCTGATACCAAATATTGAAGAATTTTGGTAGAACTCTTGAGGAGAAAGAGATATTTTGTTTTCTATATAATAAACTTTTGATTACAAAGCCTTTATATAGACTTGAAAGAAACTTAGAGGGTAAGTAAGCTTAAATGCTAAGTAACCGTTTAGCTTATCAAGGTGACTCTTTGATTCATACAACAATTGCATGCACGATGGAAGAGTGATGGTCCAACTTCCTCATAATGATGGTCAACACATTAACTTTAACAATGGGTTATTTCAATCGTTGGAAACTGCACGAATTTCCTGACATTTTTTTATATCGGTACAACCTTCAAATTTCTTACTTGCCTCCTATTGTATATGCATACCTTTGCTCTAGCAGCTGAAACCTATTCTTTTTATTTTTATTTGCAGTTTTCATCACGCTTCACACCGTGCCGTTCTTATATGACAAACATGAAGACCAAGTTGATGCATTCGGGGAGAAGGCAGCTGCAAAATTCAAGAAGCACTATGCAGTGGTTCACGCCAAGTATCTGAGTAAGATACCAAAAGGGCCATTGAAAGACAAAAAATCCCAGTAAGACAAAAAAAAAGATGGTATCGCATGGTGTCCTGATGTTCAACGGTAGCTATCTTTTTCGTGCTTTAGTTCCAACTTTCGGTCTCTCAGTGCTGAACCGAGTTACTGGTTTTTGAAACTTGTCGTGTCGTGGCTGGGACCGGTTCTTGTTTTTTTTTGTTTGTTAATGTGGGTTCTCCTAAAATCTTTTGCGGTATTGCAAATATACATGTAATATTTATGCTTGCTTGGAGTGGTGTTAGAATTAGAATTGATGGGTTGGTAAATTATGCAGGGAATCTGAAACAGATAATTAAAGCTTATTGTTTCCTTTTTTTTATCTGTATGCTTTGAATTTGCATATTTGGCTGTGTGCTTGGCTATGGATACTCCTTTTAGTGTCTTCTTTTAGTGAAGTTTGAGGATCTGTAATCGATTCTTGCCGCATCTTGATTGCAATTTTCAGAGACTATAAATTCTGGTCCTTACCACATCTTGTTTGTTTGCACCAGCGATGCTCTGGAAACTTATTGCATTTTCTGGTGCTGGGCAATGACATATCTATCTGATCGTCGCGACAACGCGGAGCAAGTCAGTCTCAGAAATCTGGGGAGCTGCCGAAGAAACTAGCCTGGCCTACCTCTTTATCGCCTTCATCTAGCAAAGGGTTTGTCGCAATCAAGAATCCAGTAGAAGAGCTGTGGCGATCAATGATCCCTGTGATTGGGAGTGCATCAATGATACAACCATCATATTAAGAAACAATCTATCTGAGCGGTCAATGAAATTGAGAACTCTCAGGAGGCTATACGGGTACTTAGACATATCAGATGGACTCTCAGATGGACTTGAAGTTGGTTTAACTAACTATGTCGCAGGTAACCACTCACTCATCTTTCTTAATAGATGTTATGGTTATTAAAAAGCCAAAGTTGCTGTTATACAGCCTATTGCACTGGACTTCTTTTGGCTCGGCGAGTATTAAAGAAGCTTGAATTGGACGAAGAATATGAGGGGAATGTGGAGGTACACATTTTATCCCTTTGTGGAGTTTCTTACTAGTATTTACCTGCAGGCTCGAACAACTTGTGCTAATCTCTTGGATAGGCTACTGGAGAAGATTTTTCGTGACCACAACTAACAGATGATTCAGTGCATATTTTCGTGATGGTTAATTTGCAATTTTTATGTTTATTTATACTTTATTTATCTCTATGCTATTTTATGTTTTATGTGGTTTCCCATTTTTGATGTGTTTGTGTCAAAAAATGGCTCAAGGATACACTAAGATGTAGATCAAGGCCGTTCGTTAGACCGGGAGCATGAAATGAGTGTTTGTATAGCTTTTCCAAAGAGAGAGTTTGTGGCTGTGCACCTTGGGATGTCATTAGATAAAGCCTATAGTTTGTCAATTGAAGATCTCAAAGAAAAAAAACTTCCTAGTTATTATTGATTATTGATCTTTTTGAAAAAATTTCTCCATAGCATAATGATTAGTTACCATATGAATGCATACTAATGATCTTCATTCTTGTTGAGCCTCATTAAAAATCACTTCCATTCAAGGTGAAATATTTTCTGAGATAGTTGGAAGCCCTTATTACATGGCTCCAGAAGTTTTAAAACGTAATTATGGACCAGAAATTGATATATGGAGTAATGGAGTTATACTCTATATCTTACTGTGTGGAGTTCCCCCATTTTGGGCTGGTAAGCTTTCTATCAATAAATCCATTTTGCACACTTTATTATTTGTTCTACCATTTTTTGCAAATAAGTTACTTATTGTCTACGGTAAGCTTTCCATCAATAAATCTATTCTTTATTAGTTCTGTCACTTTCTGCTAATAAGATACTTGTTGTCTATTAATTAATACACTTTTTGTATTTCTTCAGATACATTTTTTATCTAACAAGAGTTATGATTTCTTAATTGCAGAATTCACCTTCCGTTGCTCATTGCATAGCATGTTCATCTCTCATGTTCTCGTTTCTGAGGTTGATCATTAGGACTTTTTAATTAAAATTCTTGTTCTACTTTTTGCACAGTTTTGTAGGAAATATTGGTCTTTGTGGCTATTGGCTAAGCTCGCCTTGCCACTTCCATCCACCACAAAGAGGTATAATTCTTTGTACAATAATCTAGGAATTTCCTAGAAGCACCTGCTATTTGTTGTTGTATTTTGTACAATAATCTATGAATATACAAACCTCTTATTAACATACATGAACATCACATGCAATGTATTAATATTTCATTTAGACAATAGATTGCTAGAATCAATATAAAAATTCTAATCTCATGTTGTGCACATACTTCTAATCTCATGTTCATTTAAATATTGTATTAGGTGTTATGGATGAATTGTTTAAGGTTCTTGAAAACCTATAATATAACAGCTTGGGAACAAGATGCACTTATTCCATGTAAAATAAATGGTGGACGTTGAAAATTTCAGTGTTTTTCAGTAGAATCATATTCAAGTTTTCAAATTTACTTGTTCCATATATTTGTCTTGTTATTCCACATGCTTTGAGGAGGCACGATGATGGAACCATGGTGAGCAAAAAGTAGCTAGCTAATTAATTAATGTTTCGTCAATGGCAAACCACACATTCATGATTCTAATTCTCTATCTGTAATACATTATTTTGTTCTCAAGCATCCATGACCACATCATCAAATTATGTTTATGCATGTTTACTAAATGCATCTTTCTTTCTATTATTAACAGGTATCATTCTCCACATTAAGCTAAAATTTAGCCACTACCCCACTGTTTCATACACTTGCACTAACATGATCTCATTTACCAATTCTCTTTAAATGCTCTCCATTCACTTATTTCAGCACCAACAAAGAGCTAGCTTCATATACATCAACAATCACCCTATTCTTCAAGTAAGATATATAGATAGACTTTTGTTTTTTAAATTTTCTTGTATACCTGTGCTATCGATGTTGTTTTCTTACATGTAGAAATACAATGAATGGAAAGAAAGGTAGCAGTATTTAGATCAACATTTGTTTGCCGCCAAATGCAACACCACAATCAGAAAGTATGAAGAAGTCTACCAAGGATCATAATGGCAAAGCCACGATACCAATGAGGAAATTGATGATGGAAGTGTGGGAGTTTGCCAGAGAGGACACAGACAGGATGACCTTTTCCCTCAAGGTTGGCTTGGGTTGCCTCCTCGTCTACCTTCTCATTCTCATCCAAGCACCTTATCAAGTCTTCGACACCAACTTCATATTGGAAAAGGTTGGTATGAAAAAATAAGCAAGTGAGAAAGAGGAGTCCAATGAAATCCTACAAGTTGAAGATTGTGATGGGACTTTGTTTATTTGTAATTGAGATGAATTTTATTTGAACATGAGATATGTTTCTTCTTTTGTGATTGTAATTCTTGTATAACTAACATTTTGAATGATATTGATGTGGGGAATATTCTTTCTTGATTATGATTCTTTATTATATATTTAAATTGAAATCTGATATATTGGTATTAAAAGATAATAATTTAAAAGACAACGGTTAAAAACCATTATTATTGTCTATTACCCTCAAAGACAACGGTTAAAAACCGTTGTCAATAGCCCCAAAAATGGTTGTAACTGACAGTACTGTTTTAAAAATGTTCTAAATAACAACGGTTTTAAACCGTTATCTTTGTTGGGTTTTTCGGGCCGCGAAAACCGCTTTTCGCGTCGCGGAAACCCCGAATCGCCCAAGCCACGGAACTCGTGCAAGGTAAAACCGAACGAAAAATACGAAATCGCTTAAAACGAACCCGCCGGGAAGAAGAAACATTTACCACAATTAATTTACCACAAGACAAAACCCATTTTTCCTTTAGTGTGGCCGGCCACACTAGTGTAACTCCCACATTAATGTGGCCGGCCACATTAATGCATTTGGTGTGTAACCTCCATGAGGTGGCACACCATTAAATGAGGAGATGATGTGGCTAATGATGTGGCTAGATTGGTCATACCAAGTAGGATGAGTCAACCTTCATGATGATGTGGCAAGACATCAAGTCAAACTTGATGTTTCAACTTCCATTTGGTCAAGTCAAAAATGACCAATTTTCTTCCTTGTTGAGTTAAATCCAACCTATGATTCAAGTCAATTTAATTTAATGAATCTCAATTCATTAATATAAATTGACTCATGAATCAAATTTAAATTAGACTAATTCAACAATTGAATCTAATTGAGTCTAACTCAATAAGTCTAATTTGAATCCAATCTTTGATTCATCATATGAATCTAATCCTATTGGTTCATCATATGAACCTAATCTCCATGCACATGTTCTTTGTGTGTGACCCAATTGGTTCTTGTAACGTTGGCAATGTTATAAACTCTTTTAGAAACATAAGTAATGAGCGGCATCTAGCAATACATCATTGCTACCCAAGTTACAAGAAATGTTGAGATCCAACATCACCTTGTGACTACTAATTGTGACTCCTCACAATATGTGACAAGTGTCCTTCTATCCTAGACATGTAAATTGATCAATGTGAGGCACAGACCGTGTCATCCTCTGACCAATCTAAATCTTGAACTCCGAGTAGACTCACTCAATCAAATGAGCTCAATATCTCATATTGACTCATTTGGGTATGGCCATACACTTCGTGGTCTCACTCTATCAAGAATATCGATGTCTCTCCCGTCATATAGGAGGGATAGATCCCATCTACATCACTCACATCCCTCTGCATAATTTGTTATATACCCAGTAATCGCCTTTATAGTCCACCCAGTTACGGGTGACGTTTGACGAAACTAAAGTACATAACTCCTTATGTAAGGATCCATGGTGACTTCAGGTCTAAGGACTAATAGTCATACTAATAACCACATGAGAAAGTATATGACACTCATATAACGATCCATAATACTTTCTCATGGCGGGTCATTCAGTATACATTCTCTAATGCATACCCATGTGTCAGCTTGATATCTCTATATCCATGACTTGTGAGATCAAGTCATCGAGCTGACCTACATGCTAGTCTTATTGTATTAACATTGTCCCTGAATGTTAATACTCGACTAGGAATGATTTAGAGTAGTGTTCCCTATATCATCTCACTATCGATTCAACTAATCAATTGATATAGGTATGAACGTTCTACTCAAGGACGTTACTATACTTATTTTATCTGACACTAATACAAATAAGCATAATAACCAAAAACCAATGCCTTTATTAATATACAAAAATATGATATACATGAGTCCATACAATCATCAAATGATTGGCTCTAGGGCTCTAACTAACAATCTCACACTAGCACTAGTGCCAATCAGTATAGACTCTAAGGCCTAATGATGACCTAGTGTGACCATCATGCTTTCTCTGTGCCAAAGCCTTGGTCAAAGGATCTGCGATGTTAGCCTCTGTAGGTACTCTGCAAATCTTCACATCTCCTCTATCGATAATCTCTCGATTGAGATGGAAGCGCCGTAGTATGTGCTTGGTCCGCTGGTGTGAGCGAGGTTCCTTCGCCTGTGCTATAGCTCCATTGTTGTCACAATAGAGCTCAACTGGATCAGCGATGCTAGGAACCACCCCAAGTTCAGTGATGAACTTGCGGATCCAAACTGCCTCCTTTGCTGCCTCTAATGCAGCAATGTACTCGGCTTCTGTTGTAGAATCAGCTACTGTATCCTGCTTCGAACTCTTCCAGCTGATAGCACCACCATTAATGCAAAATACGAACCCCGACTGCGATCTATAGTCATCCTGGTCGGTCTGGAAGCTAGCATCACTGTAACCCTTTACAGCTAACTCATCATTGCCTCCATATATCAAGAAATATTCTTTAGTCCTTCTTAAGTACTTAAGAATATTCTTGACCGCAATCCAGTGACTTTCACCTGGATCAGACTGGTATCTGCTCGTCATGCTCAAAGCATACGAGACATCAGGTCGAGTACATAGCATGGCGTACATGATCGATCCTATGGCTGAGGCATAAGGGATCTGATCCATGCGGTCTCTCTCCTCTCTAGAAGAGGGACTTTGAGTCTTCGAAAGACTCACGCCATGTGACATCGGCAGAAATCCCTTCTTGGAGTTCTGCATGGCAAACCGAAGGAGTACCTTGTCAATGTATGTACTCTGACTTAGGCCAAGCAATCTCTTAGATCTATCTCTATAGATCTGAATCCCTAGAATGCGGGATGCCTCACCTAAGTCCTTCATTGAGAAGCAACTCCCTAGCCAGGTCTTGACAGACTGAAGCATAGGGATGTCCTTCCCAATGAGTAGTATGTCATCCACATACAATATGAGGAAGACAACTATGTCCCCTACAACCTTCTTGTAGACACAAGGCTCATCTTCGTTCTTGATGAAACCAAACTGTTTGATCGCATCATCGAATCGAAGATTCTAGCTCCGAGAAGCTTGCTTTAATCCATAAATGGACCTATGCAGCTTGCATACTCTACTAGTATGCTGTGGATCTACAAAACCCTCAGGTTGTGTCATGTACACATCCTCGAGTAGGTTTCCATTCAGAAACGCGGTTTTGACATCCATCTGCCATATCTCATAGTCATGGTAGGCTGCAATAGCAAGCATGATCCGAATGGACTTAAACATCGCTACTGGAGAAAAGGTTTCATCATAGTCAATACCATGAATCTGCTTGAAACCTTTAGCTACCAAGCGACCCTTATAGATAAGTCCATCCATGTCAGTCTTTCTCTTAAAGACTCACTTGCATCCAATGGGTTTTACCCCTTCAGGTGGATCAACCAAAGTCCATACTTGGTTGGTGTACATGGATTCCATTTCGGATCTCATGGCCTCTAGCCATTTCTCGGAATCTGGTCTCATCACAGCTTCCTGATAGGTGGTAGGCTCATCCTCTATGAGCATAACGACATCATGGTCAGACAAGAGAAATGAATATCTCTCAGGCTGACGACGTACCCTATCAGACCTGCGAAGAGGTATGTCTACTTGAACTGGTTGTTGTTCCTCAACTCCTTGTGGAACAACATCATCCACAACACTTTGTGGTTCCAGTTCAATTTCCATCGAGGCATCAGTGCTATTGTTCGCATCTTGAACTTCTTCAAGATCGAACGTGCTCCCACTAGTCTTTCTAGAAACAAAGTCCCTTTCTAGAAAGACCCCAGTCTTTGCCACAACTACCTTGTGCTGATTGGGAATGTAGAAGTAATATCCCTTAGTTTCCTTGGGATATCCGATGAAATAGCACTTGTCGGATTTAGGTCCTAATTTGTCTGAGACTTGACGTCGTACGTAAGCCTCACAGCCCCAAATCCTCATGAAAGACACCTGGGCATCTCTCCCAGTCCATATCCTATATGGTGTCTTTATCACGGCCTTGGATGGAACTCGGTTGAGAATGAAAGCTGCCGTGTCTAGAGCATATCCCCATAGATATGTCGAAAGATCTGTGTGACTCATCATAGATCGTACCGTATCTAATAAGGTACGATTCCTCCGTTCGGATACACCATTCCACTGTGGTGTTCCAGGAGGAGTGAGTTGGGATAGAATCCCACACTCAGCTAGATAGTCACGGAACTCATGGCTAAGGTATTCTCCACCTCGATCGGATCGAAGTATCTTAATACTCTTGCCAAGCTGGTTCTGTACTTCATTCTTGAATTCTTTGAACTTTTCAAAGGATTCGGAATTATGTGTCATTAAGTACACATAACCGTATCTACTGAAGTCATCAGTAAATGTGATGAAGTACCTATAACCGCCTCTAGCAGCGACATTGAAAGAGCCACATATATCACTATGTATGAGTCCTAACAAATCAGTCGCTCTCTCGCTATGCCCACTAAAAGGAGTCTTGGTCATCTTGCCTCGTAGGCATGACTCGCATATCTCATATGATTCAAAATCAAATGAGTCTAGCAAACCATCCTTATGGAGCTGGGATAAGCGCTTGTCATTTATATGACCTAAGCGACAGTGCCAGAGATAGGTGTGGTTCATATCGTTTGATTTGAACCTCTTGGTACTAACGTTATAGATAGGGCTCTCTAGATCTAGAATATAGAGTCCGTTTATCAGAGGTGCACTACAATAGAACATATCGTTTAAATAGACGGAACAACATTTGTTCTTTATTATAAACGAAAATCCTTTCTTTTCCAAACAAGAAACGGAAATTATGTTCTTAGTCAAGGCAGACACATAACAACAATCATCTAATTCTAGTACAAGCCCAGAGGGAAGAGATAGATGATAAGTTCCTACAGCAATAGCAACAACTCGTGCTCCATTGCCTACTCGTAGGTTTATCTCACCCTTCGTCAATGCCCTGCTATTCCTCAGCGCTTGTACATTAGTACAAATGTGCGAAGCACATCCGGTATCTAATACCCACGATGAAGAAATAGAAAGGTTGACTTCTATAACATTTATACCTGAAGTAGAAATCTTATTTCTCTTCTTCTTAAGATCTTCCAGGGATTCTTTGGAGTTCCTCTTCCAGTGCCTTGCTTGTCCTTGATATAGGTGACAAAGATGTTCAACCATATCGTAAGCGCTCATCAACTCATGTTGCTTCTGAAGCTCAGAGTTCATGGTTGCGAGCATAAGATAAGACACATCTAATGCGTCATCTTGATGCTTCTTGTAAGCATCTCGGTCTGCTCGCGTGGCAGTGGCAGGAGGAACCTCCGGAATGGGCTACTCCAGAACGTACAGTTTACGTTCTTGGGTGAGAACTATTTTCAGGTTCCTGTACCAGTCCAGGAAATTTGCTCCGTTGAGCTTGTCCTTCTTAAGGACAGATCGCAGAGAGAAAATGTTCGTATTTGACGTCATGGTTATTTACAACAGAAAATTTGCAGAAATAAATATCATTTTTTTTTAAATCATTTAATTAGGCCTTTAATTAAATGATGCTCCCACTGAATTCTATAATTCTTGTGGGACAAGATCCACATCATACTAACCCTTGAGTTAGCTTTGGCTAATACGCCCAAGGCTTAGTATGATCGGTAGGTAACGATTACCAATTACATCTCTATGCAACTCTTGTTTATAAAATCAATATCCGCATTTATATTAAAACTCGAGTTAGCTTTGGCTAATACGCCCGAGAGTTAATATAAATGTGATTTTTGATCTATCTTTTCCAACTGTTGGAATAATGCCTATAGTTGACTCGATCCAACCGAGTAACTAGGAATACTCAATCTAATTGAGCTTGTATTCAC
Source organism: Zingiber officinale (assembly GCF_018446385.1). Classification (NCBI taxonomy): domain Eukaryota; kingdom Viridiplantae; phylum Streptophyta; class Magnoliopsida; order Zingiberales; family Zingiberaceae; genus Zingiber; species Zingiber officinale. The sequence goes on from NC_055992.1 coordinate 61,745,948, forward strand.
CCATGCGTTGATAGGCGGGACCAAGATTGTCCCTCCGTACCCTACCAAGATAATATGTATTGCTCTGCTTTGGCAGATTCAACAATACATGTGATCGAGGTAGTGATAGGTATCACGACACGGTTAGGCATTTAGAGTTGGTTCGATCGAGATCTAATCTAATCGAAAAGGATGCATCTTGTGCACGACTTAGATCTAATCTAATCGCAAGGGTGCATCATGTGCATGACTTAGATCTAATCTAATCGTAAGGTACTAATTAATTAATTACTTATTAAACATGCATCACATACACAAGCAATTAATTAACTTATTTGTGATTTAGTCATGGCCCTACTACGATCTTCTCAAGCAAATGAGAAGATTGATTGGTCAACTTAGGGTCAACAACTTCTCCAAGCTCCTCCCTTTGACCACCTTGTGTTGCTCGTGCCCGCCTCGGAACTCCGTCTAGTGTGGACCCTCCACCGCTCCAATTTGTACATTACAATTTAAAACTCGAGTTACATTCGAGTCTAAATCTAATTTACAACAAGAATATAAGTGAAAGGCACGACGCGCAGGTCACGAAAAAATAAAAACATACAACACGCGCAAACACATAACGGTACGCAGGCCGTATTATGAATTACAACACAATCCAATCATATTGGGTTTTTGGGCCATGACTATCACAAAATTAATATATAATTCAAAATTATATATTTTTCATAATTTTCTATAATTTTTAAAATAATTTTTACAATTTTTACGAGTAAAATTTCCCGGCGGTCTCGTTTAGCGGTTTCGGGCGCAATCGCGGAACGGATCCCCTTGCGGGGCCCAGGGGCAGCGCCCCTACCCACGATCTAACCATCGCGAGGGTTCGTTTGCGATCCAACAGCGCCTAAACCCGCTGTCCCAAAACGATTTGGGCCGAGACTTTGCCGTTTCGGAAAAATCTTCCCGGCGGGTTCGTTTTAAGCGATTTCGGGTGCGATCGCGAAGCAAATCCCCTTGCGGGGTTAGGGGCAGTACCCTACCCACGATCTAACCATCGTGAGTTGCTCCTTTGCGATCTAATGGCACCTAAGCCCGCTGTCCCAAACGGATTTGGGGCGAAACGAAGCCGGTTTTGAAAGATCTTTCCGGTAGCCGAAGCTTACAAGTGCCGAGACACTTGTGCTTCGCTTCTACGGAAAAATTACCCATAAAATCATAAAAACTAATTTTTACAGAAAATCACAGAAGGTTTTTATTTTTCATAAAAATAAAAACAAACTCGTACAAGCCTTGCACGTGGCTCTGATACCACTGTTGGGTTTTTCGGGCCGCGAAAACCGCTTTTCGCATCGCGGAAACCCCGAATCGCCCAAGCCACGGATCTCGTGCAAGGTAAAACCGAACGAAAAATACGAGTACGAGTTTAAAACACGATCGACTCTTAGATCTACGAGGGAAAAACATTTACCCTTGATGCGTGCCCTTCACAATCCCGCAACGTCCAAAGGTAGCCGGATCTTGAGACCGTCAAGCGAACGGTCCTCTAGCGGTATCCACACGAACAAGGCGTGGTCTTCTACCACTCAAAGATGGAGAGGAGAACCCACAAGTGTGCTAGCACGTTCTAGGGCTCTCGGATTGGATCTAAAAGGTGAGAAAGGAGAGAATATAGAAGAGGAAACACATGTACACCTCTTGGTTCCCACCTTCCTTAGGCTTTGGATTTAACTCACACTCCTCCTTTTCTCCATGAAACCCACGACCATCAGCAAGGTTGAGAGAGGAAGAAGCACCCAAGGAAGAAGAAACATTTACCACAATTAATTTACCACAAGACAAAACCCATTTTTCCTTTAGTGTGGTCGGCCACACTAGTGTAACTCCCACATTAATGTGGCCGGCCACATTAATGCATTTGGTGTGTAACCTCCATGAGGTGGCACACCATTAAATGAGGAGATGATGTGGCTAATGATATGGCTAGATTGGTCATACCAAGTAGGATGAGTCAACCTTCATGATGATGTGGCAAGACATCAAGTCAAACTTGATGTTTCAACTTCCATTTGGTCAAGTCAAAAATGACCAATTTTCTTCCTTGTTGAGTTAAATCCAACCTTTGATTCAAGTCAATTTAATTTAATGAATCTCAATTCATTAATATAAATTGACTCATGAATCAAATTTAAATTAGACTAATTCAACAATTGAATCTAATTGAGTCTAACTCAATAAGTCTAATTTGAATCCAATCTTTGATTCATCATATGAATCTAATCCTATTGGTTCATCATATGAACCTAATCTCCATGCACATGTTCTTTGTGTGTGACCCAATAGGTTCTTGTAACGTTGGCAATGTTATAAACTCTTTTAGAAACATAAGCAATGAGCGGCATCTAGCAATACATCATTGCTACCCAAGTTACAAGAAATGTTGAGATCCAACATCACCTTGTGACTACTAATTGTGACTCCTCACAATATGTGACAAGTGTCCTTCTATCCTAGACATGTAGATTGATCAATGTGAGGCATAGACCGTGTCATCCTCTGACCAATCTAAATCTTGAACTCCGAGTAGACTCACTCAATCAAATGAGCTCAATATCTCATATTGACTCATTTGGGTATGGTCATACACTTCGTGGTCTAACTCTATCAAGAATATCGATGTCTCTCCCGTCATATAGGAGGGATAGATCCCATCTACATCACTCACATCTCTATGCATAATTTGTTATCTACCCAGTAATCGCCTTTATAGTCCACCCAGTTACGGGTGACGTTTGACGAAACTAAAGTACATAACTCCTTATGTAGGGATCCATGGTGACTTCAGGTCTAAGGACTAATAGTCATACTAATAGCCACATGAGAAAGTATATGACACTCATATAACGATCCATGATACTTTCTCATTGCGGGTCATTCAGTATACATTCTCTAATGCATACCCATGTGTCAGCTTGATATCTCTATATCCATGACTTGTGAGATCAAGTCATCGAGCTGACCTACATGCTAGTCTTATTGTATTAACATTGTCCCTGAATGTTAATACTCGACTAGGAATGATTTAGAGTAGTGTTCCCTATATCATCTCACTATCGATTCAACTAATCGATTGATATAAATATGAGCGTTCTACTCAAGGACGTTACTATACTTATTTTATCTGACACTAATACAAATAAGCATAATAACCAAAAACCAATGCCTTTATTAATATACAAAAATATGATATACATGAGTCCATACAATCATCAAATGATTGGCTCTAGGGCTCTAACTAACAGTCTTTTCATTCAAAGACAACGGTTTAAAACCGTTGCAAAACTGTTGTCTTTTCGTTCAAAGACAACGGTTTAAAACCGTTGTCGTAGCCCCCCACTTTTAACAACACTGCCAATTACAACGGTTTTAAAGGGCCACGACAACGGTTTTTAACCGTTGTCTTTTAATGTTTTTGTTGTAGTGATCGCACAGCATGTAATCATGCGAGATGATGCATGACACTAAACATGGCAATATCCTGAACAGCATAGCAATATCCATACATAAATATAAAATGTGTACCATAGGACAATGAACCAAATCAAAAGTACACAGAACAGATAAGGTATCAAAAACCCTAGGTCCTGAACATAATAAATAACATGGTTGTGTCACTACCTCTATAAGTATGTATAATCAGGTAAATACTAACATGATGTGCATAATAAATAAACAAACAAGCATGTAACAGATCGAGTAGTGATCAACCAAAGCAAATAAGAAACACAATCATTGCTATTTGTTAAAAAACATTACTATGCATATCAAATGACATAAAGTCAAAGTACCCGCCTCCAATAGAAAAGGATCGTATCTAGTCCAAATCCGACGTCAAGATACTCGTCTCGCGTCAAAATCCTGTGTCACCAATATAAATATATTTTATTTAGCTACAATTTACATAAATAGCTAAATAAAATTCTTAAGAACTATTTAGGGCAAAACCCTAAACCAACCTCCTCGACCTGCCTAAATTAAATCCAAATCAAACCTAATTCAATTCATATCTCTAATCCAACCTAATTAAATATCTTACCTCAACACCCAAGTCTCCTCTATTGATCCACAACTGGTAGTTGCTGTCGGAACAGGGGCAGCCGCTGAAAATCAGATACACTACCAAGAATTTATTGATATGATCCAAGATTGAAATCCTAGAAATCAACAAGGATACACATGCTCACCTCACTGCTCTCTAAGTTCTGTCCGTATCGCCAACACCTGCAAGTATTCCAGCCAGCATAAGGATTCTAGTGGAGCTACAATGATCAGACAATAAGAGATCGAATCCAAGCTTACCCCTAAGTGTCTACTGATGGCTCTTAGCAAACACAAAATTTCGGCAGCCAGGACCAATGAACAGCAACACTGAAGTTTCAAACCACATAGAAGCCCTAGGTCAGCACTGGCGAAGAGAGGAAAAGGGAGAACCTGTTGGTTGCTACTCGGAAAGCCTAACGGTTCTACTGTACAAAAATTTTGTACAAAGGTCTGAACCTTTTTCCTAGCTACCATGTGTTCTTTTAAATTAAACTTGGATCACCTACGGAACTTAACACGTTTGATCCTAAGTTTAACTTATTTGTTCTTTTAGGTTTAGACTTGGATCTCCTACAGAACTTAACACGTTCGATCCAAATCACCTAGGTCACTAAGACAATTAAATATCTATTTCTAAAATCGGCTTCTAGTACTGCATGGCGAGGCACATGGCCTTCTTGGATATGGGAGCAACCACCACCGACTAGACAAAGCCTTTTAAGGAAATTAAATATTTAACCTTCCCATAGTAACCCTAGGTTAACCACTAAGAACAATCAAATAACAAGGAAAAAAAACAAAAGAACACAACTTCGAAAACTAATTCGAAAAACTAGCATCGCATGCCTCTTGTATTTGGTATTTTTACAAAGAAACAAACCTAACATGATGCGGAAAACAATTATTAGTTATACCTTTCTTTGAAGATCATTCTTGATCTTCTACCGTATTCCTCTTCTAATCTCGAACGTTGTGTGGGCAACGATCTTCCGAGACGAAAACCACCTAGCACCTTCTTCTTCTTCCTTCAAGTTTCGGCCAAGCACAAAAACTCCTAAGGATGAAGAACCTTTTCCACCAACCAAGCTCCAAGGGATGCAAGCTTCCTCTTCTTCTTCTCCAAGCTAGGATCCGGCCACCACTTAATCTCCAAGAGGAAGAGGAGGTTCGGCCACAAAGATGGAGAGAAGAGAAAAAGAATAGGCCGGCCACACCAAGGAAGAAAAGAGGGAGAAATAGAATAGAGGTTGTATCCATGAAGGCACCCAAACTCCCTCTTTTATAATCCTTAGCCTTGACAAATAAGGAAAATTTAATAAAACCTTCCTTAATTCTTTTGCCATTGAAAAGGAAAATTTTAATTAATTAAAATTAAAATCCTTTTCTTAATGCATATGGCCGGCCACATCAAAACAAGTAAACAAGGAAATTTTTCGCTAGAAAAATTAAAGCTTCCTAATTTGCTTCCGAAAAAATTTTAAAATAAAATTTCTCTTTAATAATCCCTTCATGGTTGATATTATAAAAGGAAATTTCTATAATTTTAAAATTTATCTTTTCAACATGTGGATGATTTATAAATAAGGAAAGTTTTTACCAAAATTAAAATCAACCTTTTAATCTACAAATAAGGAAAGAGATTTAACTCTTCTCTTAATCTTTTGTAGAATCTTATAAAAAGAAATATTTTAATTTTTAAACTCTCTTTTAAATCATGTATTCCACATAAGAAAAAATTTTAAATTAAAATTCCTTTTCTATTTCTAATGGCCGGCCACATATAGGTTGAACTCATGCTTGGGCCGGCCACAATCAATCCCATCTATACATGGTTCGGCCGACCCTTGCTTGAACTCCAAGCAAAGCTTGGTCGACCCCCTTTTAGATGGGTATGAAGGTGGGTACAGGTGGGTATAGTACTCTATAATTAAGAGGCTATGATAGGGACCGAGAGGAGGAATTGATTTTGGTCTCCTAATAAAATTAAGCATCCCGTGTTCGCCCCGAACACACAACTTAATTTTATCAATAATAATTCATTCCACTAGAGAACTATTATTGAACTACCGCACCAATCCCAAATTACATTTTTGGGCTCCTTCTTATTATGAGTGTGTTAGTCTCCCTGTGTTTAAGATAATGAATGTCCACTAATTAAATGAATTACTGACAACTCACTTAATTAATATCTTAGTTCAAGAGTAGTACCACTCAACCTTATCATCATGTCGGACTAAGTCCACCTGCAGGGTTTAACATGACTATCCTTATGAGCTCCTCTTGGGGACATTCTCAACCTCGATTTCTAGGACACAGTTTCCTTTTACAATCAACAACACACACTATAAGTGATATCATTTCCCAACTTATCGAGCTTATTGATTTATCAAACTAAATCTCACCCATTGATAAATTAAAGAAATAAATATCAAATATATGTGCTTGTTATTATATTAGGATTAAGAGCACACACTTCCATAATAACTGAGGTCTTTGTTCCTTTATAAAGTCAGTATAAAAGTAACGACCTCTAATGGTCCTACTCAATACACTCTAAGTGTACTAGTGTAATTATATAGTTAAGATAAACTAATACATAAATACACTACGACCTTCCAATGGTTTGTTCCTTTCCATCTTGGTCGTGAGCTACTGTTTATAATTTATAAGGTACTTATAACATTATCTTCTGTATGTGACACCACATACTATGTTATCTACAATATAAATTAATTGAACAACATAAATAAATGTAGATAATTTGACCAAATATGATTCTTTATTCAAAATAAATGTCTACAAAAGCTTAGGCTTTCAGTATACACTCTAACAGAACCTCGGCTCGGCAGAATCCCACGACCACAGTTAGGGCTCACAGTAACCGGTGCTAGGGCTGAGGAGGAGCGGCGGTGAACATGTTAGTTAGAGCCCTAGAGCCAATCATTTGATGATTGTTGTATGGACTCGTTGTATCATATTCTTATATATATAAAGGTATTTGTTTATGGTTATTATGTTTACTTGTATTGGTGCAAAATAACTAAGTATAATAGCGTCCTTGAGTAGAAGGTTCTTACCTATATCAATAAGTTAGTTGAATCGATAGTGAGATGATATTGTGAACACTACTCTTAATCATTCCTAGTCAAGTATTAGCATTCAAGGACAATGTTAATGCGACGAGAATAGCATATAGGTCAACTCGATGACTTGATCTCACAAGTCATGGGTATGGAGATATCAACTTGACACATGGGTATGCATTGCAGAATGTATACTGAATGACCCGCCATGAGAAAGTATCATGGATCGTTATATGAGTGTCATATACTTTCTCATGTGGCTATTAGTATGACTATTAGTCCTTGGACCTGAAGTCACCATGGTTCCCTACATAAGGAGTTGCATACTTTGGCTTCATCAAACGTCACCCGTAACTGGGTGGACTATAAAGGCGATTACTGGGTATGTAACAAATTATGCGGAGGGATGTAAGTGATGTAGATGGGATCTATCCCTCCTATATGACGGGAGTGACATCGATATTCTTGATAGAGTGAGACCACTAAGTGCATGGTCATTCCCAAATGAGTCAATATGAGATGTTGAACTCATTTGATTGAGTGAGTCTACTTGGGATTCAAGATTTAGATTGATTAGAGGATGACACGGTCTATGCCTCACATTGATCAATCTAGATGTCAAGGATAGAAGGACACTTGTCATATATTGTGAAGAGTCACAATTAGTAGTCACAAGGTGATGTTGGATCTCGACATTCTTATAACTTGGGTAGTAATGATGTGTTGCTAGATACCGCTCATTACTTATGCTTCTAAATGAGTTTAGGAGCATTGCCAATGTTATAAGAACCTATAGCGTCACACACAAAGGGAAATTAGATGGAGATTAGGTTCATTTGATGAACCTAAAGATTAGGTCCATGTGATGAACCAAATTGGATTAATAGTAATCCAAATTAGGCTAATTGAGTTGGACTCAATTTGGTTCATGTGTTAGATGTGTCTAATTTGGACTTAGACTCATTAAGTCAATTTAATTCAATAAATAGAGATTCATTAAATTAAAATTGACTTAAACCAATGGTTAGATTTGATCAACCATGGGAGAGAAGTGGTCAAGTTTGACTTGACTTGAGAGGAAGATGAAGGGTCAAGTTTGACTTGACCATTTGCCACCTCATTGGTGAGTTGGCAAAGAGTGGGCCAATGATGATGCTCCACATCATCATGATTGCTTAAGTGGGATGCCACCTCATGGGAGTTACCAAGAGTTGTGACTCTTGGTATTACATGGAGGTTATTAACCTCATTCATGTGGCCAACCACTCATTCATTGGGTGAGTTTCATTTCTTTTGTATAACTCTCATCTTCTTTCTCAAGCTCTCTCTTCTCTCCCTCTCCTCTACCTTGGCCGAACCTTTCAAAGGTGCTAGCACACCTTTTGTTTGGTTTCTCCATCTCTTGCTTGTGTGGATACACATAGAGGAGTATCTACTTTGATACTCTCGAGATCCGGCGAACCTTGGACGAGCGGGATTAGCGAAGGGCATCACTTCAAGGGTAAAGCTCTTCTCCTTTGTAGATCTAGTTTAGATCTAGACCAGAAACTTGTACTCAAAGTTTTACGTAAATTTTATTTCTTCGAACGGATCCGGTGGCGGGGTTTCGGGTTTTCTCAACTCAAAAAGCGGTTTTTGCGGCCTGAAAAACCCAACAGAACACTGTGCAGAAGTGCGGCAGCGGTGGAGAACTAGGGCACAGGGGAGGTCGACGGCGACGGCTAGGGCTCGGATGCCGACGCTGGAGTTCCTATAGCCAATGATCAGCGTCGGAGCGCAGATCTGCAGAGGGAAAAGGCGACGGCACGCAGAGAGGAGGAGACGACGTTGGTGGCCTCAGCGTCACAGGAGAGTGAGGGAGGAAGGATCGGGAGTGTGAAGAAGAGAAGGAAGGGGATCGACAAACCCTCGTCCGCAGCTTTAATCGCGAGAAACCGTCGCGTGCGGCGGTTAGGGCAGAGAGGAAAGGGTCGGGCGGCTCGGCGCGAGGAGGAGGGAGATCGCGCATGAGAGGCTCGGTGAGGACACGGGGAGGAGAAGAAAATAAATAAATAAATCTTGTCCTCGCTTAAATGGGTAACCTAAACAGGCTTTCCCGGGGCTCAATTTTCATCCCCGTAAACTCGTCCATACAGTCTCTGAAAAATTCTAGAAAAAATTCTAAAAATTCTAAAAAATTCCCTTATCATTATTCGTCATTTTTCAGTATTTTACATAGTCACTTCCTTGAGGGCTTTGATCTCCTCTTGGAGTGACTTGACCCGGATGTTGGACTTAGCTAGCTTCCTTGACAAGTAAGAAATTAAGTTGTGCGATCTAATTATAGAAATACTTACATTGGTTTGAGAACCTTCTGAACCAGATATGAATCCGTGGCTTCATTCGGACTCAGCTTCCGATTCTGTCTTTGACTTGGATTCGATGACTTGTTCTCGAGTCGAAAGTGCGAGGAAACTCATTTGTTCGAGATCTTCATCAGAGTCTTCTGATGATGATTCATCCCATGTTGCTTGTAACGCCTTCTTTCTTCGTTGCTTCTTTACTTCCTTCTAATTTGGACAATTCACTTTGATGTGTCCTTTTTTGTTACAACCATAGCAGCTGACTTTAAACTTCATTTTGGAGCTTGGGCTCGGTTGCATCGTCTTTAACTGGATCACCTTTTTGATCTCTCGTTTTATAAAGCCCTTCTTTTTCTTGCATAGCTTTCGCACAAGATTGATGAGCTCGACGATGATCTCATCATCGTCTTCTGAGTCTAATTCATCTTCAAGCTCAGGTTTAGTTCTGCACTTGACTTTTGGTTCCTTTGTCTTGTTTATACCTACGACAAATCAATACTTTTCTCAACCGAGGATGTATTAGTCTCTGTTCATGTAATTCAAATTCTGAAAATAATTCATCTAGCCTAATTGAGGAAAGATCCTTGAAACTTTGTAAGCATCTACCATGGATGCCCACAAAGTATTCCTTGGAAATGCATTTAGTGCATACCTGATGACGTCGCGATTCTCCACTTTTTGATCGATTACGTGGAGACCATTGAGAAGGTCATGGATCCGAGCGTGAAGTTGGCTTACCGATTCTCCATCTTGTATTTTTATGTTATATAATTTATTTAAAATTAAATCCCTTTTGCTTACCTTAGTATTAGAGGTCCCTTCATGCAGCTCAATTAGCTTTTCCCACAGATCTTTGGCGCTTGAGAACGGGCCAACTTGGTTCAATTCTTCTTTGGTTAAGCCGCATTGAAGAGTGCATGTTTCTTTGGCATCAACCTCAATTTTCTTCATCAAGGTTGTGTCCCAGTTCTGGCATGATACTGTCTTTCCAACGCCGTCGAGTGGGAGTTTGAGACTAGTTTGGATGATTATCAACATCTCAACTTGCGTCTTGAGGTGGTATTCCATTCGGCTCTTCTAGTAGTCGAAGTCTTTGCCAGAGAAGAGGGGAGGGTGTGTAGTGCTATACCCTTCTTGGTGGGCCATTAAAGAGGAATCTCACACACACACAAATAATAAAAAATATTCCAAGACTTGGTCTTAGATTAGTAATACGGAAGACAAATAAAATTAACAATTCACTAATTTCGAGAAAAAAATAAAATATTAATAAAATATTAATAAAAAATATTATTTCAAATTTTGTTAAGCGTGATATTTTGTCGATATTGACCAATGGTGAAAAGATGAAAATGAATTTTTCAAAAATAATTTTGGAGGGAAAAAATGAAAGGCGCAAGGATTTATTTTGAATACAAACGATATCTATTTTTCTTTCAAAAAGGAACCCCCTTGCTCGATTGGTGGTTTCACCAATTCAGAGCGGCCTCGCTCTGATACTAATTGTAGGATCATTGTACTAGAGGAGGGTGGGGGTGAATAGCACTCGTGGCTAATTTGTTCGTTTAAAATCAACCGGAGTAAAAGCAGCGGAAAGACATAAAGAAAACTAAGCAATCACTAACACATTTCTTTTACTTGGTTCAGAGCCTGTGACGACTCCTACTCCAAGGCTCGCACGTAAAAGTACTTTCGATGGGCAAAGACTAATCAATCGTAAAGAGTAAAAATACAGTTTTAAATAATTACAAGTGATTTGAAAACTAAAGAATACCGACAACTTTGTATGATGAAATCTTCAGTAGAATCGTCGTCGAAACTTTCAAGTGTCGTAGAGGCATTTTCTGAGTATCTTTAAGAAACAAAAGTCATTTGTAATCTTGTGTTCAAGCTCCTAGTTGAAGGCTGCTTTTATAGGTTATTCTGGGCGCCTAGAACCACTCCAGGCGCATGAACCACGTGGTTCGGCCAATCGACGTGAACCACATCAGCTTGATTTTTGGGTTCTGGACGCCCGGACCCCTTTCAGGCACCCGGATCCCTTCCGAGTGCCCGAACCAGCTTTTTCCAGCTCTTATTTTTTATAAAATAAAGTTAGTCCAGACAAAAAAAAACATATATAATATGAAATTTGACAGCGTCTGACTGTCCAATTTTGACTTTGAGTTTCGTCAAAACTCTAGGTCAAACCGACGCCTATTGTTCCCTTTTTAGGGAGCGCGCCCTCACCTACTCCTCTCAGGAGAGTTTACCTTTTGCCAGATTGGTCATCTACACCAACTAGACTTTTTCTTAGTGTCCGAGTCTTCAGGTCTTCTTCGCTGGAGGTCCAATCTCGACCCGTCTATTCTTCCACCTGGTCCACGACCACTAGGATTTTCATCTAGAGTCCCCGACTCTAGGATTTCGCCCAAAGAGTTTTGACCCGCCAAGACTTTCCACCTAGGGTTACCACCCCTAGGGTTTTCCACCTGCATAACCGCAACTAGGGCTTTTTCCTAAGAACACTTAGGACTTTCCTACAATCTCATTCAAACTTGTTAGATAACAAATAACCTTAACTTTAAAACCTTTATCATTATCAAAACCTAAGTTCGATCGTATGATGCTTCCCGCACCAACAAAGATCTCTTGAAGAAATTCCTAGAACTACATGAAGGGACCTTGGAGGTGAAACTCGCAAGATGGAACATACTCCGGAACCAAATAAGCAACCTCTGGATGGAAGAAGGTGAAACAGTTGCACATCTACACTCAAGGATCAACAAAATGATCATCAGACTCATGAATCTCGGAGAAAAGGTAACAAATCGAGATTTATTAAGGTATGCTTTAAATTCATTTCCAAGAATACCCTAGTGGACTTCAATAGTCAACTCATTTTACATCTCTAAGGACCTCGAGGTTAATACCTTAGAAAATTTATTTTCTACTTTTGAACTTCAAGAATCATTGCAGGCCTAAAGAATAAAGAAGAAAAGACAACCCAAAATATAGCACTAAAAACTAACTAGAATGGTGAACCAGATTCAGACACATCGCTTGACGAAGACTAGGCTGCATTTATGGTAAGAAAATTTGGTAAATTTCTTACAACTAACAAATTTAACAAGTCACAGGATAAGAGACATTCATAAATCAAACGAAAGGTAAGATGTTATAATTACCAAGAAGAAGGACATATAAAGGACTACTATCCAAAACTGAAGGACAAGGAAAAGAACAAAAGACTAACACAGACAAAGCACAAAAATCTAAAGGCGACGTGGGATGAAACGTCGTCATCAGAATAAGAAATAAAAAATCGTAGCCTATGCCGGACTTGCACTGATGTTAAGTCACTAAGAAGACAATGAAGTAAGCTCATCCGAAATGAGCATCGAGAGCATCGACAAAGGGGGAGTCACTTCAGAAGGAAGTAACAATTTAGGGGGAGCATCAAATAACGAGATTGACAAGCTAAGTCAAATACAATCTCTACCTCTTGACAAGTTATATAAATTTGTAAAAATGCTTTATAAAAATGATAGGACCTTTGCGTTTGGCTAAAGGGCCTTTCTTCGATTTTTCACCTACAACTTGTTAGCGGAAGCAAAATAGAAAGAAATGAAAAGCAAGAAAACAAGAGAGCAATGCTAACTCCTTGGTTTACATGGTCTCCACCTCCTTGAGGTGACTAATCCAAGGCACACACCTACACAATCACGCTCCAATATGAACTTCTCCTTCTCGTTATCACAAATGAAGGTGGAAAAACCTTTACAAGGGTTGCCTCTTTCTCTTACAAGATGAGATCTAGGTTTAAGAAGAAGAGACTCAAATCTTTTTCTTTGAAATCATTTGGAGAGCTCACTTTTTGCTTAGCACAATGAGTATACAAGATCGTATTTTGCTATAGTTGTTTTCCCCTTTTTATATGTCTTTGTAAGTAGTCGTTTCTCACATAACCGTCGCCTTCGATCGATTGAGCACATCTCCAATCAATTCAAATATAGACGTTGAGCATTGTTACGATCGATTGGGCCAACACTAGATCGATTCAGTCAATTCAATCGATCGGGCGATCGATTGGTTACCTCCAATCGATCGGCTGATCGATTCAAAATCGCACTTCTCCTTCGTGTAGAAACCTTGTGAATCAATCGACCAATCGATCCAGGTTTGTACTGTGCTCTTGCGCAAAGCATGTGAATCGATCGCCCGAACGATTGGATTACTCCAATCGATCGGCTAATCGATCCAAGTTCATTCTGTGCTCTCGCGCAGAGGCTGTCAATCGATCGACCGATCGATTGGTTTATTCCAATCGATCGGTTGATCGATTTAGCAGTGTTCTGTTCAGTTTTGCGCCTCAATCGATTTACCAATCGATTGCTTGCTGGTTTCCCAACCAACACCTCATGCCAGATAAACGCATCCCTGGACTTTCTTGCCAAGACTCTGGTCCTCGACCTCCTTCGACTTCTCTTGACTTACACCCGGTCTACTGACCTACAAGGACTTTCTCCAGTAAAACTTACAGCACACGTTAGATCCAAACGTATTAACCTAAACTTAAATAGTTGTCAACACATTGAAAACACCCAAGGCATGATTGCACCAACAATCTCCCCCTTTTTTGATGTTTGATAATCTATTTGAGTTTAGGCTAATTTCCAACACATTATAATAATAAGATGATAAGCAGTAAATAGCAACAAGCATGAGCTAACATAAATACAATATCGTTACTAACTAGGCATAAAAGTCATCTTACTTGATTATAAGCAATAATAGTAAATCATATATGACTAAGCATGAATTTCCTTCTTAATTAAGCATAAACTTCAATTTACATCTCCCCCTTTGTCAAAGATCAAAAAATAAAACTCCCCCTCAATTTGTGCACTAAGCAAACATGATAAATCCGAGGGGTACTCCCCCTAAAGCACACAGATATCAACATAATATAACAACTTGGATTTTAGAAGCATAATAAAATATAGAGAAGCAGAGTATCATATATCCAAAATAAAGTGAAGTTCACAGAGGGACTCCACAACAAATATCCACATAACGTACAATAACATGAGTCATAGAGGGACATAAAACTCAATGAGATCATCTCCCTAAGTAGTGGGAGCAGGATCAGAAATGGCGATAAGATCAGAAGAAGGGGCAGATGCAGTAGTAGGAGCAGGAGCATCAGCAGACGCAACAGCACCCTTAGGAACATCTGCAGCAGGAGGGACGGGATCTGTGGATGGAACAGACTGAGACGGATGATCGGACACCCAAGAGCTCACCAAATCCACTAATGTGTCCAGAGTTGCCTGCATCGTAGTCTGCCGATGGACCATGGTGTCCATCGCTGTGCGCATGCTAGCTACCTCCATGGTCAGCTCCTCAAGACGGGTATCGACAATCTCCTCGAATATCGGAGAATCAGGCTCGGCGATATCCTTCTCAGCATCAGCCGCTGCAGAAACTAGTGAATGTACGACCCCCTGGTGGCGAGCCCTGGGTCCCTCACCAAGAGCACGTCTATCACGCCATCGGACTCCCGCTGGACCAGCCGCCAAACCCGTCTTCGTGAAAGAGCGGGAAGAAATCCAAGAGTAGGCAACGGTCATTGTCTCCAACCGACCCCGAGAGACATCTATCTTCATGAACTCCAGCCAGTCAGTGATGAGATGACCGAAATGCATGTGAACCGTCTGCTGCACTGGCTTTGTAAAATGAATGATGAAATGAAATATGTTCAGAGCAATGTTGAAGTTAAGGGAATGTCGAATGGCATATAGGGCAAACATGTGAGGGGGACGAAGAGCGGCTAAGGCACGTGACACAATGGGAAAGAGAAAGTTAATGATCACCTTAAACAGGGCGGTGCTCTCAGCCGACAACTCAAGAGAAGAGAAAGTAATAATCTGTGCATTCGGCCCGTCCGGACGAGGACGACCAAAAAGGAACTGATGCATAGATGCAATGCGGAGATGCTCAAAAGGTGGAGGCAACTCATCAGGAAGTGTGGGATAAAAAATAAAATCATTTTCGGATGGTAGACACCCTAGAAAGGACTGAAGGATCTCATAGGAAAAGTCCAAACTCCGCTTCGCAACGTGAGTGCGATAGTTGACACCATCAGAAGTGTGCAAATTGTTATAGAATTCAGAGATAAGGCTTACATTGACACTCCACTCACAAGATAACAACGACTCAAGTTTATAGTCCCTGAAATGGGAATAGGTATCAAAACAAGAGACCCTGTAGAATTGAAGATCAACAAACCTAGGGGTTTATTAGTTTGAAGGTATGTTTGCTAAAAGCTTGCTGCATAGCAGCGTTAGGAAAGTGCTGATCAGTGGGAGGTAATGGGCGTTATGGTGGTATGGACGAACTTTCGCCCGATTCATGAACTTTTTGTTTCTTCCTATGGTTAACCAATGAAAAGGAACAAGCAATGGCAAGATAATTGGCAGTGCAACATAAAAAGCATGGAAGAAAATGCAAGAAAAATGCAAAACCAGAGCAGAGAATGAAATGCAAGACACACAAAATACACAAGATACAGATTAGCAATCCAAGTATAGGAGCAAGAGCCAAAGAGAAAATGGGAAAAGAGGGAAGAATTTACCTAGGGTTTGGAGTCCTTATTGGGCGACACATAAATGAGGAAGAAGAACCGACCCCGTGCGTCGAGAGAGGAAGAAAGGAAGCGGGAGAGAGATGGAAGAGCGCTCGTCGCCGGAGAGGGCCGTCGGAGAGGATGACTGATGTGAGCCAAGAAGAGGCATTGAAGGGAATTGGGGGACCTATGACAAGGTCCAAGACTAAGAGAATGAAGCAAGCTTTGGAAGGCTTAATAATGAGGCTCAAGGAAAAGGAGGATCAATGCACAATGGAGGCAACAACTAAGTGGATCACATTCCTTCAATTTGAAAGTGAAATTGGACCAACATTAGGACCATTTTCGTGTGCATGCATGGGGGATTTTTCTAAAGTGACTTTTGATGTCCTTTGTGGGTTTTTAATGCATTTTTGAAAGTTCCTAAGCTAGTATAACAAATACCATGCATGGATGGTTGCATTAAGCTAGTATTAGGGATTAGTGGTTGCATTAGTGGATAATAAAACCCATGCATGCAAGCATGATATTTATTGCATAATTAGTGCATAGGGGATCTTAAGGGATGTTAAATAGGAGAACTCTTGTATAACAAATCATGTAAGTTTGAATGAAAATTTGAGTTTCTCTTTTGTGAGAGCTTCCTTCTTGTTCTTAGGCAAAGAACTAATTTCGATCTTATCAAGGCAACTTGTGGCGATCAAAACTCCATGACCTATCACTCACCTTCTCATCTTGCTTGAGTGTGGCGTCAATACCCTTCCCCAAGCTGAATTTCAAGGCGATCCATTTACAAGGTTTCTTTATCATTTGGTATCAGAGCCTTGGCTCCTTGATTTTCAGGTTTGTGTCTTGTTTTCATCTTTGTTCTTGTCCATCTTTGTTGATCTCTTCGTCCCTATCTATCATAAATTTCTATTCGCTATTTGGGTCCTCAACTCAAAAAAAAAAAAAGAAGGAAAATTCGAAAAAAAAACAAAAAGAAAAAAAATCATTAGAGTCATTGATTTCTGATTGAAAAAAAAAAGAAGAAAAAAAAAAGGAGGAGGATTTGTGAATTGAAAGGACTCAATATTCTTTCTTTGTGAAATCTGAATTCAAAGATATATTCCTTCCATTGCTCTTGGTCATTGCTGAATTTCTCGTTTTATCCGTTTATTTCTCTTGTTCTACTCATATTTCTTTTGTTGGTTTCTTATTCACTTGATTGTCTACTTGTTGTCTTGAGAAAGATATTGATAAGGTTCTTTCCTTAAGAACTTATAAAGGAAGCTGAGTGGATAAATTTGAGTGCAACCACGTGAGTAGAGTGGTGAGGTCCGTCTAACATTTCTTTTGTAATTTTCCTTGTCATCTTCTATTTTTTTGTTGCAAGCATGAGTGGGGAAAAATCACCTAATTCCCCTAGGCGAGATCTTAATAGGCTTCAAATGGAGGCACTTACTCAACAATTTGAGAGAATACTTCAAAGATAACTTGAAGAAATATACGAAAGGATGGACCGACTTGAAGGAGAAAAAGTTTCGAACCGTGGGGGCAATTCTAATCATGAAGAATTTCGTCAAAGTGAACCATTCTATGATTCACCAAGAGAAAGAAGGAGGCATGAAGGGGAAAGAAGACATGAAAGAGGAGGTAGAGACCATAGACGAGAAGATGATCTAGGAGGTGTGAAAGTCCAGATACCTTCCTTCCAAGGGAGGAATGATCCGGAAACATATCTTGCATGGGAGATGAAAATAGAACAAATTTTCTCATGCCACAATTACAATGATGCAAAGAAAGTAAAGCTGACTGCCCTTGAGTTCACCGATTATGCCTTAATTTGGTGGGATCAATTGCAAAAGGAGAGAAGAAGGTATGGAGAGCATCCTATCAACACTTGGGATGAAATGAAGACTTTGATGAGAAGGAGATTTTTGCCTTCCCACTACCATAGGGAATTGCACAACAAATTGCAAAGACTCACCCAAGGGAGTAGGAGTGTGGATGATTACTACAAGGAGATGGAGGTGGCTTTGATTAGGGCCAATATTGTGGAGGATAGGGAAGCTACCATGGCTCGGTTTCTCCATGGCCTAAACCGAGACATTGGAGACATTGTGGAGTTACAACATTATGTGGAGCTTGACGACTTAGTGCATCAAGCAATGAAAATAGAGCAACAATTAAAGAGAAAGGGCGTTATGAAGAAATCATCTTCTCCAAACTACTCTTCAAGTTGGAAGGACAAGCCAAAGAAGGAGGGTTCTTCTTCAAATTCTAAGGAGGCAGCAAGCACTAAGAAGCCTATTCCTACTACCTCTTCTTCCACTTCTAAGAGTAGGGATATCAAGTGTTTTAGGTGTTTGGGAAAAGGTCATATTGCATCCGAATGCCCGAATAAGAAGACTATGGTGGTGAGAGATAATGGGAGTATCTCTAGTGAAGAAATTACTTCTCATTCCTCTTCCTCAAGCGATGAGGAAAATGATGGAGCAACCTATGCGCAAGATGGAGATCTCTTGGTGGTTAGGAGATTATTGGGAAGCCAAGCCAAGGAGCATGAGGAGGACCAAAGAGAAAATATTTTTCATACCCGCTGCCTTATTCAAGGTAAAACATGCTCTATGATCATTGATGGTGGAAGTTGTACCAATGTGGCAAGTACTAGGATGGTCACCAAACTCAACCTCAAGACTACACCACATGCAAGACCATATAAACTCCAATGGCTTAGTAATAGTGGTGAATTGGTAGTGAACCAGCAAGTGTTGATTAATTTCTCCATTGGCAAATATGAAGATCAAGTTCTATGTGATATTGTGCCTATGGAGGCAAGCCACATTCTTCTTGGAAGACCTTGGCAGTTTGATAGGCGAGCTCACCATGATGGATTCTCCAACAAGTTCTCTTTTGTCCACAATTCTCACAAAGTCACACTTGTACCGTTATCACCAAGGGAGGTTTGTGAGGATCAAATAAAAATGAGAGAGAAAAGAGAAAAAGAAGAGCGAGAGCTTAAGAAAAAGAAAGAGTGTGTGAAAAAGAAAATACTTGATTTTGAGGACAAAATTCAAAAGAAAAGAGAGAATGAGGAAAAGAAAGAGAGAAAAATAGAAAATTTGTTTACAAGAGGAAGTGAGGTGAAGAAAGCTTATTTGACAAGGCAGCCTATATTTCTTCTTTTGAGCAAGGAAACTTGCTTGGAATCTAACCCTAACTCCTTGCCTAGTGAAGTTGTTGTTATTTTGCAGGATTTTGAAGATGTGTTTCCCAAAGAAGTACCTCACGGATTGCCACCAATGAGGGGGATTGAACACCAAATAGACCTTATTCCTGGCGCTTCTCTGCCCAATAGTCCAGCTTATAGGAGCAATCCTCAAGAAACAAAGGAGATACAAAATCAAGTGGAGGAGTTATTGCAAAAAGGATGGGTTAGAGAAAGTTTAAGTCCTTGTGCTGTACCCGTAATTTTGGTGCCTAAAAAGGATGGAACATGGAGGATGTGCACTGACTGTAGAGCTATCAATAACATCACAATTCGGTATAGACATCCAATCCCTAGACTTAATGATTTGCTTGATGAATTGCATGGTGCTTGCTTCTTTTCTAAAATTGATTTAAAAAGTGGGTACCATCAAATTAGGATAAGGGAAGGGGATGAATGGAAAACAGCTTTCAAAACCAAATATGGATTGTATGAATGGTTGATAATGCCTTTTGGGTTAACTAATGCACCAAGCACTTTTATGAGGCTTATGAACCATGTCTTACGAGAATTTCTTGGAAAATTTGTGGTAGTATACTTCGATGATATTTTGGTATATTCCAAGAGTTTTATTGAGCATATTGCACATCTCCAATCTGTCTTGCATGTCCTTAGGAAGGAAAAACTATATGCTAACTTGGCAAAGTGTTCTTTTTGCACTAATCATGTGGTTTTTCTTGGTTTTGTCATAAGTTCTAAAGGAGTGCAGGTTGATGAAGGGAAAGTTAAGGCCATTAGAGATTGGCCAACTCCTAAAACTGTGAGTGGGGTTAGGAGCTTCCATGGGTTGGCAAGTTTCTATAGGAGGTTTGTGAAGGACTTCAGCACAGTGGCAGCACCTCTAAATGAAATTGTTAAGAAAAACATGGGTTTTAGATGGGGAGAGAATCAAGAAAAGGCATTTCAAACACTTAAGGATAAACTCACACATGCACCCATTCTTGCTTTACCTGCTTTTTCCAAATCTTTTGAAATTGAATGTGATGCATCTCATGTGGGTATTGGGGCTGTTTTACTTCAAGATGGTCATCCCATTGCATATTTTAGTGAGAAACTAAGTGGCGCCACTCTCAACTATTCCACTTATGATATAGAATTGTATGCACTTGTTAGAGCATTACAAACATGGCAGCATTATCTTTTGTCTAAAGAATTTGTCATTCATAGTGATCATGAATCTTTGAAGTATTTGAAAGGGCAAGGGAAGCTCAACAAAAGGCATGCCAAATGGGTCGAATTTCTTGAACAATTTCCTTATGTGATTAAGCATAAGCAAGGAAAGGTAAACGTTGTAGCAGATGCACTTTCAAGAAGGTATAACTTGTTAGCTACACTTGAAACTAAATTGCTTGGCTTTGAACATATTAAGGAATTGTATATACATGATAATGAATTTTCCCAATTATATGCTGCGTGTGAAAAGAAATCACAAAATGGGTTTGCTAGGCATGACAACTACTTGTTTAAGAATAATAGACTTTGTGTGCCTAGAGGATCCATGCGTAAATTGCTAGTTAGGGAAGCACATAAGGGGGGTTTAATGGGATACTTTGGGGTTCAAAAGACCTTAGAAATTCTTCTTGAACATTTTTATTGGCCACACATGAAACACGATGTGCAGAAATTTTGTGCACAGTGCATTGTGTGTAGAAAAGAAAAATCTAAGACATTACCTCATGGACTTTACATGCCTTTTCCTATTCCTAATTTTCCTTGGACTGACTTGTCTATGGATTTTGTTTTAGGGCTACCACGTACTCAAAAAGGTAAGGACTCCATTTTTGTGGTAGTTGATAGATTCTCCAAGATGGCACACTTCATACCTTGCCACAAAGTGGATGATGCAACTCATGTGGCAGATTTGTTTTTCAAAGAGGTGGTAAGACTTCATGGCATGCCTAGGAGCATTGTTTCAGATCGTGGAACCAAATTTTTAAGCCATTTTTGGAGGACCTTATGGAACAAACTGGGAACAAAGCTTCTTTTCTCCACCACATGCCACCCACAAACTGACGGCCAGACTGAGGTGGTAAATAGGACACTTTCTACTCTTCTTAGAGCAATTATTAAGAAGAACATTAAGTCTTGGGAGGAATGTTTACCTCATGTTGAATTTGCTTATAATAGGGCAGTACATTCTACTACTCAATTTTCTCCTTTTGAGATTGTTTATGGGTTCAATCCACTAACACCTCTTGATTTGCTTCCTTTACCTAACACTTCTTCTTTAGTTCACAAGGATGGCAAAACAAAGGCAGAATATGTGAAGAAGCTTCATGAGCAAGTTAAAGCTCAAATTGAGAAGAAAATGGAGCAATATGCAAATCGAGCCAATAAAGGGAGAAAAAGAGTGGTCCTTGAACCCGGTGATTGGGTGTGGGTTCATATGAGGAAGGAACGGTTTCCTACCCAAAGGAAATCAAAGCTTCAACCAAGAGGAGATGGACCATTCCAAGTGTTGGAAAGAATTAATGACAATGCTTACAAAATTGATTTGCCCGGTGAGTATGGTGTTAGTGCAACATTTAATGTGGCTGATTTGAGTCCTTTTGATGTAGGAGATGAAGACCTAAATTCGAGGACAAATTCACCTAAAGAAGGAGGGGAATGATGTGAGCCAAGAAGAGGCATTGAAGGGAATTGGGGGACCCATGACAAGGTCCAAGACTAAGAGAATGAAGCAAGCTTTGGAAGGCTTAATAATGAGGCTCAAGGAAAAGGAGGATCAATGCACAATGGAGCCAACAACTAAGTGGATCACATTCCTTCAATTTGAAAGTGAAATTGGACCAACATGAGGACCATTTTCGTGTGCATGCATGGGGGTGTTTTTCTAAAGTGACTTTTGATGTCCTTTGTGGGTTTTTAATACATTTTTGAAAGTTCCTAAGCTAGTATAACAAATACCATGCATGGATGGTTGCATTAAGCTAGTATTAGGGATTAGTGGTTGCATTAGTGGATAATAAAACCCATGCATGTAAGCATGATATTTATTGCATAATTAGTGCATAGGGGATCTTAAGGGATGTTAAATAGGAGAACTCTTGTATAACAAATCATGTAAGTTTGAATGAAAATTTGAGTTTCTCTTTTGTGAGAGCTTCCTTCTTGTTCTTAGGTAAAGAACTAATTTCGATCTTATCAAGGCAACTTGTGGCGATCAAAACTCCATGACCTATCACTCACCTTCTCATCTTGCTTGAGTGTGGCGTCAATACCCTTCCCCAAGCTGAATTTCAAGGCGATCCATTTACAAGGTTTCTTTATCAATGACCGATGCAGGCAGGAGAGTCGCGAGGAGAATCGCCCAGGCTAGGGCATGGACACAGTCGAGAGGGAAAAGAGAGGAAATGAGGGTACGTGAGGGTGGACTTTAGGTCAACAATGATTTAAGTAAGATTTTAGATCACCAATCGATCGACTGATCGATTGAGAGGAAGTGAATCGATCGATCGATCGATTCACGAAGCCTCTGTTCAAAAACGGAAATGCATTTTAATCGATCCATCGATCGATTCAAACAAGCTGAATCGATCCATTGATCGATTCAGATGGCGTCTGTGGAAATTGAAATTGCATCTCAATCGATCCATTGATCGATTGAAACATTCTTAATCGATCCATTGATCGATTCAACTTCCCTTTATGGTGAAGTGCGAGCTCCCCAATCGATCGACCGATCGATTGGGGATTCTGATATTACTACATTTCTGAAAATTTTCAGATACAAGTTTTGAAAATGCATAACGAAATGTATACTACCCCAAAAATCATGAAATTTCGTTTAGACACTATATATGGCTCATATTCTCAAGGAAACATAAGGTTAAAAAAAAATGACTCTTATTTTTGAAGATTGACACAAAATTTGACAATCGACGAAAACTTCAATATTTTTGTGGATTCGTACTAACTATTCAATGGTAACTCCCATCCAAACATAAACTTCAACCAAGGTTTCAAAAATAAGTTTTATACACATTATAAAGTTAACATTTCCAATCATAATCATAGGGCTAAGTGCACATGATTTGTACACTTGCTATCCCTATGATTGGACCAAGGTAACGTAGGATTAATGATACTAGATGTCATATTGGCTCAAAGTAATGTATCATGACTAACATGTTGAACCAAAAATATCATCCTAACTGTTAGTTAGAGCCCTAGAGCCAATCATATGATGATTGTTGTATGGACTCATTGTATCATATTCCTATAACTTGTTAGTTAGAGCCCTAGAGCATTTGTTTTGGTTATTATACTTACTTGTATTGGTGCCAAATAACTAAATATAACAGCGTCCTTGAGTAGAAGGTTCTTATCTATATCAATCGATTGGTTGAATCGATAGTGAGATGATATAGAGAACACTACTCTTAATCATTCCTAGTCAAGTATTAATATTAAGGGACAATGTTAGTGCGATGAGACTAGCATGTAGGTCAATTCGATGACTTAATCTCACAAGTCATGGATATAGAGATATCAAGTTGACACATGGGTATGCATTGAAGAATGTATACTAAATGACCCGCCATGAGAAAGTATCATGGATCGTTATATGAGTGTCATATACTTTCTCATGTGGCTATTAGTATGACTATTAGTCCTTGGACCTGAAGTCACCATGGTTCCCTACATAAGGAGTTGCATACTTTGGTTTTGTCAAACGTCACCTGTAACTGGGTGGACTATAAAGATGATTACTGGGTATGTAACAAATTATGCAGAAGGATGTGAGTGATGTAGATAGGATCTATCCCTCCTATATAACGGGAGTGACATCATTATTCTTGATAGAGTGAGACCCCTAAGTGCATGGCCATGCCCAAATGAGTCAATATGAGATATTGAGCTCATTTGATTATAGTGAGTCTACTTGGAGTTCAAGATTTAGATTGATCAGAGGATCTATGCCTCAAATTGATCAATCTAGATGTCAAGGATAGAAGGACATTGTCATATATTGTGAAGAGTCACAATTAGTAGTCACAAGGTGATGTTGGATCTCAACATTCTTGTAACTTGGGTAATAATGATATGTTGCTAGATACCGCTCATTACTTATACTTCTAAATGGGTTTAGGAGCATTGTCAACATTACAAGAACCTATAGGGTCACACAAAAAGGGCAATTAGATGGAGATTAAGTTCATATGATGAACCAAGAGGATTAGGTTCATGTGATGAACCAAATTGGATTAAGAGTAATCCAAATTAAACTAATTGAGTTGGACACAATTTGGTTCATGTGTTAAATGAGTCTAATTAGATTTGGATTCATTGAGTCAATTTAATTCAATGAATATAGATTCATTAAATTAAATTGGTTTGAATCAAATGGTTAGATTTGATCAACCATGGGAGAGAAGAGGTCAAGTTTGACTTGACTTGAGAGGGAAGATGAAGGGTCAAGTTTGACTTGACCATTTGCCGTCTCATTTGTGAGTTGGCATAAGGTGGGCCAATGATGATGTTCCACATCAAAACTTGACTCTTTATCTTCCTACTTAAGTCAAGTCAAACTTGATCTTTTTCTCTCCCATGGTTGATCAAATCTAACCATTGGTTCAAGTCAATTTTAATTTAATGTATTCATTGAATTAAATTGGCTCAATGAGTCTAAGTCCAAATTAGACTCATTTAACACATGAACCAAATTGAGTCCAACTCAATTAGTTTACTTTGGATTACTCTTAATCCAATTTGGTTCATCACATGAACCTAATCCTCTTGGTTCATCATATGAACCTAATCTCCATCTAATTGTCCTTTGTGTGTGACCCTATAGGTTTTTGTAACGTTGGCAATGCTCCTAAACCCATTTAGAAGCATAAGTAATGAGCGGTATATAGCAATACATCATTATTACCCAATTTACAAGAATGTTGAGATCCAACATCACCTTGTGACTACTAATTGTGACTCTTCACAATATGTGACAAGTGTCCTTCTATCCACAATCCACATACTCGCATCCTTCTTCTCTTCTACCTAAACAACATAAAACACAGAACTCTTTGGTACCCATGCACTTGATTCAGAAATATCATTCAAATATTTCTTAGGCACCCAAGCTTGTCTTACCTTCCCTTTAGGATCCTTCTTAACATTGTTCCTAAGTGCATCATTTCTAGTACCATTGATTAGAGACATGTATGCAGTTTCCTTTTCCTTAGGTCTATATCCTATTCCGGCTTTGTTGTAAACAACTCTTATTTGGATCAATTTGTGAACTTCTCTAGACATGCTCTTAACCCAATCACGTCATTCTTCAATTTTTCATTTTCTTCTTTGAGCATGCTTGACTCACTAGATGAACATGTATCATTTTTAATGGACTTAAGCTTTCCCTTCAAGGTCTTCACCTTAGATTGTGATTTAACAAAAGTACTTTTGAGACGAGCATTAGTTTTATAAAGAAATTCTATTTTAGGAGATTCTTTTACCTCATCATCACTTGATGATGATTCATCACTTGGCTCCTCTTCATTTGATGAATCCTCTTCACTTGACCCTTCCTCTTGACTTGACTCGTCTTTGTTATCTTCAAATGCCATAAATGCCATATGTCGGGTCACATGACATAATTCATCCTCATCCTATGAGCCAACGTTTGGTGTATCCCACGTAGCTTGAGCCACCATGGCTTCCTTCTTATTTTTCTTCTTCTTCTCCTTTTCCTCTTTCTTCCACAATTCCGGATAATTTGGATTGATGTGTCCTTTCTTGTTACATCCATAACAAATGACATTAGTGTTAAAACTTGAACTTTGACTACTTTTACCTTTTGACGGTTGAAACATTTTTTTCACATCCTTTCTCGTGAATTTCCTTGATCTTCCCATCATCTTCTTGACATAATGTGCCACTTCACTTGCCGACATTTCATCATCACTATCCGATGATTCTTGCTCGGATTCGGATGATGAGGATTCCATCTTCTTTTCTTTCTTCTTTTTCTTTTCCTTCTTTTCTACAATAAGAGCCATACCTTTCTCTTTTGAAACCACATTAGCTTGTTCATGAAGTTCAAACTCGCAAAACAATTCATCATGCTTAACTAAAGAAAGATCTCTAGAAACCTTATATGCATCAACCATTGATGCTGTCACGCCCCGCCCCTCCTGCTAAGGCGACGGGGGTTACTGACCATACTTAACAACTTAATACCTTATTACAGCGGAAGTCTTACTTGTAAATTATTTTGAAACAGAGTCCATATGTCATACTTAACATTATTTCAAGACATACAGAGTAAACATGATAAAATGTCATGGAGTTATAACGTAGTAATATAAACTAGGCATAATTCCTATTAAATAAAAGCAGGTCTTTTTTCTTCTTTAGCCAATCACTGCCACACACATCCTGCTAGCCCCTCCTGCTGCTCTCCAGTTCATCCATCCCTTGCCTTTATCTGTGGTACAAGAAAGTAAGATGTGAGCACTCCTGGCTCAGTAAGTTCCTTTCCTACTCACAAAAACCGTATAGCATGTCAACAATCACAAAGCATACATCGTAGCATAAGTATCATGGCATAACATACATGATCATCGTACATGTCATAAGCATCATCATAGATATCATGGCATAAACACAAGGTAGCATGGCATATCATAACATGATCATCATAATTATCATGGCATATTCCTACGGTATATGCAGGGTGAACTCTTAAACATACATCATAAAAGTTATGCATCATGTCTTTTTAAAACGTATAGCATAGATACTTAAACATAATCTCAATCATAAGAGGGGATCCCGGCTTGTACCACGTAGATAAATGCGCGTGTCCTAGTAGGTCCAAGGTAGCAAGTCTTGAATCCTACAAGGCATACATATACTAGGCCCGTTTCTTAGTCCATCGACCTAGGGGCACTTAGGAGCCCATCCCTAACGAGGCCCGTTTCTTAGTCCATCGACCCCGGGTCGCTTATGGAGCCCACCCTTGGTACAAGCCTTAAAAGTAAAATAGCATGTCATATCTACATAGTCCATATCACTCATGTCATAGTCATGTCATGAAGAGTGCTCTTGATCCCACTTATAGGGAAGCAACTCTTTTAGGCATAGCTTAAAGCATGTATATTTGAGCACATAGCATATCATGATTTTGAGCACACAGCATATCATGAACACATGCATAATTAAGCATACAACCTATCATGAGTTTAAGCACACAGCATATCATGAATTTGAGCACATAGCATATCATGAGTTTAGGCACATAGTATATCATGAATTTGAGCACACAGCATATCATGAAGTTAAGCACATAGCATATTCTGAAATTTAGCACACAGCATATCATGAAAATAAGCCCATAGCATATCATGGAATTTAGCACACAACATATCATGAAAGTAAGCACATAGCATATCATGAAATTTAGCACACAGCATATCATGAACTTAAGTACATAGCATATCATGAAATTGGACCTAACATACATAAATAAACATCACAGCATGTCATACTCTTAACATATCATAAAGCATTGCATGTGAAGTTCATGGGAGAACCTAATTAGGTCTCTAACCCTAGTAACAAGGGTGGCCGAAACATGTAGAGATAGCTTGGGTTATCAAGCAACAAAAAAAACATGTGAACCCTAAACATTTATCATTTCTTAGAACATAAGGAACATCTTAAGCATGTTAGGTATAGGTTCCAAGCTTTCTAGGTTCCTTTTCATAACATGGCCGAAACCCATTAAGCCTTTATTTTGGGTTATAAACATCATACAAGCATGAAAACCCTAACAATTGTCACATCATATTTCATAAGAAACAACTTGAGCATGTTTGATTTAGGTTCTAAGTTCTCTAAGCCTTTAACCCCAACATGGCCGAAACCCTAGCAACATGTTTCTAGGTTACAAGTAACATAAAAATGTTGAACTTCATACCAATATCCCAATACATATCATGAGAAGCACCATAAGTACTTTTAGTCTAAGTTTCAATCTTCTTAAGCTTTTTAACCTAATGTGGCCGAATCTTGTTAAGCATGGGAATTAGGTTTCTAGTGGCATAATAGCATGAAGACCATAAGAATTTTCCTAGCATTCATTTCAAGGAATATCATGGACCACTTAGTTTAGAATTTGAGCATCCTAGGTCAAAGAAACAAGTGTGGCCGAAAGTTATAGAACAAGAATTCAAGTTTCAAGCAACATAAGAACATTAGTTTACTTCATATCTTTTCATCAAGAAGATCATAAGTATCTTAGGCTTGATTTAAACTTTCCTAGGGTTCAAGTCTCAACATGGCCGAATCATCATATGCATAAAAAAAAAACATAGTTCAACTTAACCTAAGATCATGACATTTCATATTAGCTTCATATCTTGTCTTATGAAAATCATAGCATGCTAAATTTTTAGGTTTAAAGCCCTTCTAGGCCCTCAACTCTATCATGGCCGAAAGTTCATGAAGATGGAATCAAGTTTAAATCAACATACAAGTGGGAAAAACATTAACAACACCATCTACCATAAGTTACATATCATAAGGACAAGAGAGCATGCTTTGGTTTAGGTCTAGAGTTCTTCTAGTTCTTTTGTTCTTTCTTGGCCGAAAGTCTAAGCCCATAAACTTATGTTCTAACCAAACATTCTAGCATGAAAATATTAGTTTAACCCCCTTACCATCAGATACATATCATAGGAAACATCATGAACATACCTAGTTGGTTTTCAAGTTCTTAAACCTTTTTTTTTTTTTTTGTTTTGTTTTTGTTTTGGCCGAAAACCTCATGAAACAAACATAGGTTTTTCTAGCAATATATTTGCATGACAATCATATAGCTATTGTACCACAGGTGAGGGGAACTTACATCCTTTCGCTTGTGGTTTTTCTTAAGAAGAAGAATATCCTAGGAGCTAAGAAATGAAGGAGCTTCTTCTTCTTGTGTCTCCTTTGGTTTCCTTTGCTTGGAAGGGCTTGAACTTGAAGATTCCTTCTCGAAAATTAGTTTTCTTGGAGAAGCAACTTGACTTAGTGTTCGGATCAAGGAGAGGGAAGACCTCGTAGTCTCGGTGAAGAAGAGAAAAGGATGAAGGAGGAGGAAGAAGAAGAAAATGAGATATTTACTTTCTCATTTTTTCTATTTATTCACCATGAGGGGAATTTATGCCTTCATTTATTCCCTTTCTTAACTCTCCCATGTCTCTTCCCTTGGTTCTCACGAGAATGAGAAGAGGGAGAAGTGAGGAAGGCAACTTGTCTTCTTCTTGTTCCTTCTCTTAACCAAGAGGAAGGAGAGTTAAGCAAATTTGGTTTTCTCTTGCTTCTTGCTTTATTTTCTTTTTCTCTCCTTTAACTAACATTTTTATCTCTTCCTATCCATATGTTACTCTCTATCCTAGTGGTGATCATGCCATAAATCTTTCTCCATTGTTTGTGGGAGGTTCAAGGTTCAATCCTTGACCTTCTCCTCTTTGTTGGTGCAACCTTAGGTCAAGGTTGACCTGGTTGACCCGACTCGAGTTGACGTGACTCGAGTTGTATTTTGATGTTTGACTTGGGAAAATTATCGGTGCAACCTTAGGTCAAGGTTGACCTAGTTGTGTTGCATGTTGATGTTTGACACTCGTGAGAGAGTTCTATTCTTGATGTGGGACAAGAATAGATGTTTGGGAGATTATTGGTGCAACCGTAGGTCAAAGTTGACCTGGTTGACCTGATTTGGGAAAAGTCCAAGTATGAAGACTTGGCACGGAAAAGTCCAAGCAGGGAGCTTGGCACTGGAAAAGTCCAAGTATGGAGACTTGGCACTGGAAAAGTCCAAGCAGGGAGCTTGGCACGTGAAAAGTCCAAGTATGGAGACTTGGCACGGGGAAAGTCCAAACAGGGAGTTTGGCACGGGGAAAAGTCCTGGTGAGTGAAGCCAGGCAGTCGGGAAATCCTGGTGAGTGAATCCAGGTGAAAATCCTAGTGAGTGAAACTAGGTGAAGGTGAAAGTCCTGGTAAGTGAAGCCAGGCATTCGGGAAAATCCTGGTGAGTGAAGCTAGGTGAATGGGAAAGTCCTAACTGGGATGTTAGGCAGTGTGGAAAGTCCTGGTGAGTGAAGCCAGGCAGTGGGAAAGTCCTGGTAAGTGAAGCCAGGCAGTGAGAAAGTCCTAACTAGGATGTTAGGCAGTGTGGAAATCCTGGTGAGTGAAGCCAGGTGAAAGTCCTGGTGAGTGAAGCCAGGCAAGGGAAAATCCAGATGGATCAGGGATGATCGGACTTCTGGTGTTGGAAAGTCCAAGTAGGTCAAAGGAATTGACCGGACACTTGGCAGGGAGTTCTAGCAGGTCAAGGGAGTGACCAGATGCTAGGGATGAAGTACCAATAGGTCAAGGTTGACCGGATATTGGTTTGGAAGTCTTGGGACTTGGTTTGGGCAAAAACCAAGCTCTGGATCGGTCACCAGACCGATCCGATGTTCTGTTGCTCGATCGGCGGTGACCGATCGATATCGAAGCTCTGTTGATCGTCGATCGGTGACCGATCGCAAGCAAGGCGAAAAGAAGCAGGTGATCGGTCCACGCATCGATCGATGTCCCGATCGGTCCGGGACCGATCAGAGACGATGTCGCGAAAGCAAGAGTTGGGATGGTGCGTGGACCGATCAGATGTCGATCGGTCCTGACCGATCGAGTACGCATGAAGGTTCGTGCGGCCGATCGGTCTGGGGACCGATCAGCACAGGGCCTGATCGGTCCGTAGACCGATCAGGGTTCTAGCCGTTGCGACGCAACGGCTAGTTTCTTCGCTGTTTCTTCTTCGCAGGTATAAAGGGGCTGAGGGCTTCTACAGAGTTTCTTCTTCTTCCTTCTGGAAGTTTTTCTCCTGCCTGAAGCTTCTGCTTCTCCTTCTTGCTGAGCTTTGTTGAGCTCGTTGGGTGCTAAAGCTTCGCGTGAGCTTCTTCCTGTTGCTGGTTTTCTAGCTAGGCTTGGATCCGAGAAGCTGCTGCTTCCCCAGGGTTCCTGCTGACTTCAAGAAGGCAAGCAAGTGTAGTTTACATTTCTGTTCTTGTTTTCTTGTTCCTATTTGTATTCCTATTGCTGTTGCAAATATTGTGGCGAGGTTTCTCCACCCACAAGGAGTATATTGTATTAGCCGGTTCTCCGGGGACTCATCCACCGACGGATTAATAGGGCTCGTCCACCTTACGGACACGCCGAGGAGTAGGAGTATCATCTCCGAACCTCGTACATCGCTGTGTTAAGGTTTGATTTTCTTCTCCTTTCGTTTCTATTTGTATTTCCGCTGCACTAACCTAATCGTAGGAAGAAACGCGATCGATTTGGGGCGGCTATTCACACCCCCCCTCTCTAGCCGAGGATCCTAACAAGTGGTATCAGAGCGAGGCCGCTCTTCGACGGATCAACACCCGGGGGAGCACGGGCTAGAGATGGATCTCTATGGAGAAGATGTCACGATTCAACCCTTCTACGAGTCTCACGACAACTTCACATATTGGAAGGTAAGGATGATGTATTTTCTTAGGACTAATATGTTAAATTGGTTTTGTGTACAAGAAGGGTTTTCCCCACCGATGGATGAGGAAGGAAAACCTATCAAGAAGAAGGAGTGGACGAAAGAGCAAATCCACCAATCCACAATCAACGACGAGGTAACGAAAATTCTTGAATTTTCATTACCTAGTGATATCTTGCATAAGATAGGTAGATACAACGATGCCAAGGAATTGTGGAACAACTTAGCAAAGTTCCATGAGGAGAGCTCAAATTCAAGCCATGAAGAGGAGCTAAGTGAGCCAAGTAGCTCACATCATGGAGGGAGCGAATTGGGAGTTGAGGGCTACTCAACATCCAAGGAAGAAGAGGAGGAGAGTTCCTCTTGTTCAAGTTCGGAGCAAGAAGAAGAGACATCTACCTCCGGAAGGGATGAGGAAGAGAGCTCACACCCATCCCCAAACCTAGGTAACTCAAGCATTTCAATTTCAAATAAGTTACATATAATATGCTTTGAGTGTAGGGAACATGGACATTACAAGAGTAAGTGTCCAAAGAGGGTAAGAAAGACTCCACCGGCGCCAAAGTTCAAGGAAGCCGGAGTCCCAAAACGCAAGGGCAAGGAGCACATCGTGTGCTTCCAATGCAAGCAAAGGGGACACTATAGGAGCCATTGTCCGAGGGGAGGCAACCTCACAAGGGCAAGAGACCGGGCACAACGATAGGGGGAGCTAAGGCAAATCCTAAGGTAACCTCTAAGGTTCATTATTGCAATTCTAATAAAACTCATGCTAGTAGTTTTGTTGCAATTGTTAATAATGATAAGCATGTTAACTTTAGGAACCAATACATGTGCTTAGGAGCTAAACATGTTAGCCTAGGTAAGGATAACACTAGAAATACCAACCCTAGGATTAACGCTTCTAAAGTTAAGGAAAACCTAGGTAGAAATCCCAAGAAGACTAGACATATGCCTAGGAATATCTCAAGAGAAAATGACAAATTAAAACTTGAGGTATTAGAGAGGGAAAATCAAGTCTTGAGGTCAAGACTTGATAATTTGGAAAAGGCTCTTAAAAACATAGAGAAGTCATCTCTAGGGTTTAAGGGTCAAAAACCAATGTCCAAGGACAAGAAAGGTTTAGGTCACAAACCTAAGTCCCAATTGGTCAAGCCCACTTATCATAATGTTCCATTCGATTATGGAACAAAACCTAAGGCTAGGAAGACCATTACCAAGGTCACAAGGGGAGTCACCCCTATAGTTGACCTTGATGAGACCCAAATGACCAAGGCTTTAAAGCCTAAGAGGGTCATTAGGAGGGTTGCTAGGGAAGTTATCCCTAGTGAATATTTAGTGAACCCAATGAGCTCTAATAGGTATTGGGTTCCTAGGAGCATCTTCTCTACCCCATAAATGGGTTAGAGAGTGTCAACTCCAATAAGAAGGGTAGTTAACCCAACTTTGAGGAAATTGACACTCAAGGAGCATTTTCAAGGTTTTGTGAATCTTTGAAAATGAAATGAATTATCACTTACTCCTTTGAAGAGTTAAATGTGCCTAAAGATTGGAAATCTCATTTTTAATCTCAATTGGCACAATTTGGAAAAACCTAGAAAAATATCAAATTGGGATTTTGATATTCTCTTAGGTAATCAAGGCAATCCGGGCCTTAATTTAGAAGTGCTACTCTTGTAAAATTTTAAATGGTATAAATCAAACAAGAGATCAAGAAATGCCAATTTGGGTTTCGACATTTTCTTGGAGCACTTTGGGCAATCTAGGATTAGAATTTAAGTTAGCTAAGTGATTAAGGATACTTAGATAGGGAATTTAGATATTTTATTTGTGCTAACTTGCCATGATTGGTTGCCATATGCCATGCCATGACATCATATTCATTTTATTATCATTTGATATGTCATGATAATGCTTAGGTTATCTATGTGTCATGTGTTAGTTTAGTTTCAAACATTATGCCATGACATCATGACATTGGCACATGTTTTTACTTATGATATCATTATATGCCATGTCATCATCTCTTGCATTATAATCAATGAAATTGATTTAAGGACAAACATATAATTTGATATTGAGATCAAATTGATGTTTAGAAAATGCATGAGAACTTAGCCTAAGTTGACCTTAACCCATATCTCACATCAAATTGACTTGAATGTGGTTTGATACACCTTAGATGTGTGTGAGATATTAGGATCATGAGTTAGGATCAAGGTGCATAGTTTTTGTATCTAGATGAGCCTAATTCAAGAAAAGGAGGATCATAGGAAAGCTTGTGTACAAGTCATGTACATCTAGCCCTAAGATTATGGTCCTAAATTCAAATGGTTTTAAAAGCATTTTAAAATTGATTTGAAAAACCTTGATGAAGCTTTCCTAGTGATAGCATTCATCATTGAACATTGTGATACAAAGTTGAGTTAAACTTGAACTATTTCAAAGTTTTTGAACTTTGTATCAAGATTGAAAAATGGAAGTTATTTTCATAGAAAACTATTTTTCCTTGATAGTATATGTTATGAGGAGTGTATCCTCAAAGTTTCATAATTTTTGAAATTTTCTGGAATTGTTTATGGGTTTCTGAATTTCGGGTAAAAATTCAGGAATTCTGATAAGGGATCTTGGATCGGTCACTGGACCGATCCAGGAAGGAGTGGATCGGTCACTGGACCGATCCAGGTAAGTGTGGATCGGTCCGGAGACCGATCCAGTAAGAGGCAGTGAGGCAGTCCGATCCCAGTGAATGTGGATCGGTCTGGGGACCGATCCAATGGGATCCTGATCGGTCTGGTGACCGATCAGGGCGTGCCAAAAGCTGAATTTCAACTGTATATCTGAAATTCCGGCTGTGAAAGTTTGTGGTTTAGGTTTCTAAGGGTTTGAAACTCTCCAAGACATTGTTGGTGCAATGGTCAAGGGGGAGTTGACCTTTAGGGGGAGTTTTACCTAATTGTCAAGGGGGAGTTGACTTTTAGGAGGAGTTTTTACTCCTTAAGACTTTTGAGGATTAGTGATATGGGGTTATCACTAAGTTGATTGTTGAGTTTAGTATCAAGGGGGAAATTAAGAGTTTCAATGAAAGGTATGGGACTTTCATTAGGAAGAAACTCTTGACCTTGATACTCTCCTTTTTCTTTTTGATGTGTGTCAAAAAGGGGAGAGTGTTCATTGGAGAATTATTGGAGAACCCAAGTTAGGTTATCGGGTTAACCTAAGCTAGGGGAAGAATGTCAAGGAATGTTCAAGGTAGAACATTGGAATTCTTTTTGATGTGTGTCAAAAAGGGGGAGAATTATTGGAGAACCCAAGTTTAGGTTATCGGGTTAACCTAACTTGATTATGAGTTTTGTCAAACATCAAAAAGGGGGAGATTGTTGGTGCAACCTTAGGTCAAGGTTGACCTGGTTGACCCGACTCGAGTTGACGTGACTCGAGTTGTATTTTGATGTTTGACTTGGGAAAATTATCGGTGCAACCTTAGGTCAAGGTTGACCTAGTTGTGTTGCATGTTGATGTTTGACACTCGTGAGAGAGTTCTATTCTTGATGTGGGACAAGAATAGATGTTTGGGAGATTATTGGTGCAACCGTAGGTCAAAGTTGACCTGGTTGACCTGATTTGGGAAAAGTCCAAGTATGAAGACTTGGCACGGAAAAGTCCAAGCAGGGAGCTTGGCACTGGAAAAGTCCAAGTATGGAGACTTGGCACTGGAAAAGTCCAAGCAGGGAGCTTGGCACGTGAAAAGTCCAAGTATGGAGACTTGGCACGGGGAAAGTCCAAACAGGGAGTTTGGCACGGGGAAAAGTCCTGGTGAGTGAAGCCAGGCAGTCGGGAAATCCGGGTGAAAATCCTAGTGAGTGAAACTAGGTGAAGGTGAAAGTCCTGGTAAGTGAAGCCAGGCATTCGGGAAAATCCTGGTGAGTGAAGCTAGGTGAATGGGAAAGTCCTAACTGGGATGTTAGGCAGTGTGGAAAGTCCTGGTGAGTGAAGCCAGGCAGTGGGAAAGTCCTGGTAAGTGAAGCCAGGCAGTGAGAAAGTCCTAACTGGGATGTTAGGCAGTGTGGAAATCCTGGTGAGTGAAGCCAGGTGAAAGTCCTGGTGAGTGAAGCCAGGCAAGGGAAAATCCAGATGGATCAGGGATGATCGGACTTCTGGTGTTGGAAAGTCCAAGTAGGTCAAAGGAATTGACCGGACACTTGGCAGGGAGTTCTAGCAGGTCAAGGGAGTGACCAGATGCTAGGGATGAAGTACCAATAGGTCAAGGTTGACCGGATATTGGTTTGGAAGTCTTGGGACTTGGTTTGGGCAAAAACCAAGCTCTGGATCGGTCACCAGACCGATCCAGTGATACCTTGCTTGCTCTGATCGGTCTGGTGACCGATCAGATACCGAAGTTCGGTTACTAATCGGTCTGGTGACCGATCAGCACCAGTGTAACAGAGGATCGGTGAGAGGTCCACGTCTGATCGACCTCTGATCGGTCCGGGACCGATCAGAGACGGCGTCGCAAGCACGCCGGAGTTGGGATCGGCGTGGACCGATCCAGATGGGATCGGTCCACGCATCGATCGAGTACGCATGAAGGTTCGTCGCGACCGATCGGGGACCGATCGATAGGCCTGATCGGTCCGTAGACCGATCAGAGTTCTAACGCAACGGCTAGTTTCTTCGCTTCTTCTTCGCAGGTATAAAGGGGCTGAGGGCTTCTACAGTTTCTTCTTCTTCCTCTTTTTTCTCCTCACTGCTAAGTCTTTTCTTCTTGAGCTTTGTTGAGCTCGTTGGGTGCTAAAGCTTCGCGTGAGCTTCTTCCTGTTGCTGGTTTTCTTGCTAGGCTTGGATCCGAGAAGCTGCTGCTTCCCCAGGGTTCCTGCTGACTTCAAGAAGGCAAGCAAGTGTAGTTTACATTTCTGTTCTTGTTTTCTTGTTCCTATTTGTATTCCTATTGCTGTTGCAAATATTGTGGCGAGGTTTCTCCACCCACAAGGAGTATATTGTATTAGCCGGTTCTCCGGGGACTCATCCACCGACGGATTAATAGGGCTCGTCCACCTTACGGACACGCCGAGGAGTAGGAGTATCATCTCCGAACCTCGTACATCGCTGTGTTAAGGTTTGATTTTCTTCTCCTTTCGTTTCTATGTGTATTTCCGCTGCACTAACCTAATCGTAGGAAGAAACGCGATCGATTTGGGGCGGCTATTCACACCCCCCCTCTCTAGCCGAGTACGAAGGATCCTAACACTCTTATCATATTATTATATATCTTTATTTTCTTTTCTTTTATTTCTAAGTTCTAGTGGAAATAATTACTCATGTACTTATAAAGAAATTCGTGGGTGTTACAGATGCCCATAAGGTGGTTCTAGGAAAGGATTGGAGAACATACCTTACTAGGTCTCGATTGTCAATTTTCTCACTTATTACATGAAGTCCATTTACTATCTCCTTGAATCTACCGTGCATTTGACTCACGGTCTCATTGGTCTTCATAGTGAAGGTTTGAAGTTGTAACACCCACTAAATTATAAGATATGGGTATTATTTTTCATTAGAGCATAAAAGTAAGAGGAATCAAAAGAAATAATAGAAATAAAAAGAAAGAGAGGTGAAGGTTTGAACCTTGAACCTCCCACAAATAATAGAGTTAAATTGGTGTATGATAACCACTAGAATAATGAATAATAGATGGATAGAAAGGAATGGAAATTGTAGTTAAAGGTGAGAAGAAAGAACTAAGTAAAAGAGCAAGAGAAAACCAAGTTGCTTACCTTCTCTTCCTCTTGGTTAAGAGAGGGAGCAAGAAAAAGGCAAATTGCCTTCCTACCCTCTTTTCCTTCTAATTTTCGTGGGAATTAAAGAGGGAAGAGATAGAGGAGTTAAGGGGGAATGAATAAGGACATGACTCATTCCCATGATGAATAAATAGGATTTACAGGAGAAAAGATAAAGAGAATTGCTAATTCTTCTTCTTCCTCCTTTTTTCTTCTCCACCGAAACTTAGAGCTCCTCTTACTCATTCCCAAAAATCAAGTTAAGGTTTCCTCCCTAAGAAAACAAATTTCCAAGAAGGAGTCTCAAGGAGTATCTCTTACAAGAAGAAGAAAACAAAAAGGGAAAACTAGGAAGAAAAGTTTCTTCTTCCTCCTCACAAGGGTATCATTTTCTTAAGGAACAACAAGCGATATGTAAGTTTCCCCTCACCTATGGTACAATAGTTCATACGTTCTTCCATGAGGTTAGATTGCTTACAAACCTAGGAGTTCTTCATGAAACTTTCAGCCAAGACAAAAAAAAAAAGAAAAAATGACCTAGGGAATTTGAAGACCCAACTAGGATATGCTCAATATGTTTCTTGTAACATGTATCTTATGGTAGGGGGGTTAATCTATTGTTTCTATGCTGGAATGTTTAGTTAGAACTTAGATTCATGATCTTAGACTCTCGACCAAGCATGAATAAAAGAACTAGGTAAGCTTAAGACTCAAACTAAACCTGCTCCCTTTGTTTTTTTATGATATGTACCTTATGATATGAGAGTTGTTAACATTTCTCATACTTGTATGTTGCTTGGAATTAGGAAGTCTCCCTTTCAACATTCGGCCATGATAAGATTAAGAGCCTAGGAGAACTTTAAACCTAATCTAAGCATGCCATGATGTTTCTTAAGATAAGATATGAAGTTAACATGATATGCTCATGCTTGTATGTTGATTTGAACCTTATTTCATGCTCATAAACATTCGGCCATGCTAGGATTAAGGGCCTAGGAAAACTTTAAACCTAAACCAAGCATGCCATGATTTTCCTCAAGACAAGCTATGAAGTTAACATGACATGCTCATGCTTGTAGGTTGGTTAGAATTTTATTTCATGCTCCATGAACTTTCGGCCACAACAAGTTTACATGCCTAGGAAACCTAGAACTTAAACTAAACATGCTCATGATGTTCCTTGTAATAAATGCTATGAAAATGGTTTAGGGTTTGCCATGTTTTTATGCCACATGAAACCTAGTTACATGATTAACAAGTTTCGGCCATGGTAAGTTTATAAGCCTATGAAACTTAGAACCTAAACTAAACATGCTCATGATGTGTCTTATGATATATGATATGATATTGGTTTTGACTTCACATGCTTGTATGTTGATTTTAACCAAATGTGATGCTTGATAGGATTCGGCCATGACAAGTTTATAAGCTTAGGAAACCTAGAACCTAAACTAAACATGCTTATGATGTTCCTTATGATATATGATATGATATTGGTTTTGAGTTCACATGCTTGTATGTTGATTTTAACCAAATGTGATGCTTGATAGGATTCGGCCATGACAAGTTTATAAGCTTAGGAAACCTAGAACCTAAACTAAACATGCTCATGACGTGCCTTATGATATATGATATGATATTGGTTTTGAGTTCACATGCTTCTATGTTGATTTTAACCAAATGTGATGCTTGATAGGATTCGTCCATGACAAGTTTATAAGCTTAGGAAACCTAGAACCTAAACTAAACATGCTTATGATGTTCCTCATGATATATGATACAATATTGGTTTAGAGTTCACATGCTTGTATGTTGATTTTTAACCAAATGTAAGGCTTGATAAGATTCGGCCATGGAAAGTTTATAAGCTTAGGAAACCTAGAACCTAAACTAAACATGTTCATGATGTTCCTTATTATATATGATCTGATATTGGTTGAAGGTTCCCATTCTTATATGTGTTGATTGTTAACCTAAGTTACAACCATATGTTTCGGCCACTTTGTGATATTAGGGTTAGAGACTGTAACCCCCCTAGAAAGCCTAGATAAAGTAAGGGCAATGAGAGTACGAATGTAATGAAAAGAATGTGTAGATAGTCTACGTTGAATGTTACGATGGGAAGGATTTAGATGATTAAAAACTTTATGAAAGAAAATAAAGTTGAGAATATAAAGTTCTATACATGATTTATAATGCAAGGAATTAATGTAAACAAAAGAGATATGAGATATTATATATGCATGTATGAAATATTTATGCATAATGCATATACATGAATTATTTTGTACAAAAATATGTTAGGAGAAGGATTTGATCTTTGGTTCTCTTATGGATGCATGCATGTGTTAACCAAGTGTGATAGGAGTGAATATTGTAAGAGGAGAGATGGGAATTATAATTAAAGGAAAGAAAGGAGAGAAATTAAGAGAAAGAAAAGAGAGAAACTCAAGAAACATTTCTCTAGCATATTCTTTCTCATTAAGAGGAGAAGTAAATGAGGAGGAT
Source organism: Zingiber officinale (assembly GCF_018446385.1). Classification (NCBI taxonomy): domain Eukaryota; kingdom Viridiplantae; phylum Streptophyta; class Magnoliopsida; order Zingiberales; family Zingiberaceae; genus Zingiber; species Zingiber officinale. Next base: position 61,786,094 of record NC_055992.1, read on the forward strand.
GAATCAAGTCAAGTTTCCTCCCCTCACTTTAGTATAAATAGGCATGGAGGAGGGGGGGGGGGGGCTTCATCCTCAACTCACTCTCCTCCTCTCCTCCATTTGTGCCGAGCACTCTTCCTCCCTCTTTCCTCTTGTTGCCGAGAGCAACAACTCTCCCCCTTCTTTCTTTCTTTTTGTTGCCGAGCAACACAAGAGGAAGAAGCCTCCTCTTCTTCCTCCTCCTCTCCACCAAAAGACCTAGCCACTTCTTCCTCCATTGGTGCCGAGCAAAGCAAGCAAGGAAGAAAGGTCCACAAGCAAGTTCTCAACTCTAGGAAACTTAAGCAAAGAAGGTAAGCTTCCCCTCACCTGTGGTACAAGGCTTTTATGTGATTTTCGAATTTATAAGGATTAGAAAACCTAGGAAAGAATTTAAGAAAATTCGGCTAAAGAAAAGGTTTTCAAATCTAAGATGATTTAAACAAGACCTCATTTCATGATAAGATTTTCTATGCTATGTAGAAGGATTGTTTTCCATGATTTTATACTGATATGATGTATGATCAGAGGAGTATCTAACCCTAGGATTTAACCAAAAATATTTTAAAGAGGCTAGGAAGATTATTGTCTAACCAAACTAGTGCAAGGTTCCTTCTATGAAATGCTAAGGACCTTTCTATGGTTTTCTTGCTTGGAAATTAATTGGAACCAAAAGAAAACTCACTTGTATGCTTCGGACCAGAAAGGTTAAGGGTTAGAAAGACCTTCAAAAAAAAATTTAAATGCTCCTATGATAGGATATAAAGTTTCTTAAAGGGTGTTCACATTGCTAGAAACTCATGAACTCTTTTTAGGGTTTTTTGGCCATGATAAAAGGGATAGCTTAGATTAGCCTAAACAAAAATATTAATATGCTCAAGACCTCTGTGATATTATGATATGAAAGTTGATTAATGCTCTCATGTTTAATTGGAATGTAGAAAATTAGTTACATGATATAAGACATGTAAGATCACAAGAGTCCTAGCTTGTTTATGATCCAATTTTGTGTATGATGTTCTTAGTAACTTTTGCCATGATATTTACTTAGGCTTTCCATGCTTTAGGCCACTTAAGAAACCTAGCTTAAGGACTGGTAGCTTTCAGCCATGAAGGAAAATAAAAGAAAAAGGGAAAGAAACCTAGGAAATGCTATACATAATGAGAAGAAATGAAATTATGTTATGTAATATGCCATGATATGTTATAGCACAGGAAATGCTATACATAATGAGAAGAAATGAAATTATGTTATGTAATATGCCATGATATGTTATAGCATAGGAAATGCTATACATAATGAGAAGAAATGAAATTATGTTATGTAATATGCCATGATATGTTATAGCATAGAAAATGCTATACATAATGAAAAGAAATGAAGTTATGTTATGATATGTGATAGCATAGAAAATGCTATACATAATGAAAAGAAATGAAGTTATGTTATGATATGTGATAGCATAGAAAATGCTATACATAATGAAAAGAAATGAAAAAGAATAAATGCATGAAAGATTGTTAAGGATATGATAGGATAGTTATGCATGATAAGTTATTTTTATGGTTTGTACCAAGGGTGGGCTCCGTAAACGCCCCAGGGTCGATGGAGTAAGACTCGGGCCTCGTCAGTAATGGGCCTTTGAGTGCCCTAGGTCGATGGAGTAAGACTCGGGCCTAGTATGTATGCATGGTAGGGCTCAAGACTTGCTACCTTGGACCTACGCATTATGTATGTGGTACAAACCGGGATCCCAAATGATGATGATATTAATTTCAAGTACTATTAAGTATAAGTTTTCAAATTCATGATGCATTGCCTACATTCATATGTGCTTGAATTATATGATGATATGATATAATGTCATGTGATATTATGATATGAATATGATGCCCTTGTATGTCTCATGCTTGTGATTTATTTGTTTTATGATATGATATTCATGCTTCTTTGAAATGATATGTGAATAAGAAATATGCATGATATGTTTGAATAGAATGATATGTTATGTTATGATTAGTTGAGACGATGATATGTTGATCCATTCTTGATATACGATGATTCTCGGTTTTAGTGAGTAGGAAAGGAACTTACTGAGTCATGAGTGCTCATAGCTTACTTTCCTTGTACCGCAGATAAAAGAGAAAGCTGGATGTACAACGGAGCAGCAGGAGGAGCAGATAGTGATGTGTGTGGTGGTGGCTCGGCAAGAACGATTTGGACAAATTAATATTTTTAGTTATAAGTTCAATGTATGCACATTTGAACAAATCAGAATATGTGATATTATGCTTAATAAATTAAATTCTTTAAAGTTTTTATTATTCCGCTGTTATAACTAAAGCATGTACGTAAGTAGTATAAGAACGTAGCGCCACCTTTGGTTGGGTAAGAAGGGTGGACGTTACAGGTGGTATCAGAGCCAGGTTTTGCCAGCTCACTACACACACATCAAGCTCCTTCCTGTCGCTCCAAGTAAGTACAGTTGCTTAATTTATTTATATGCAAAAATTAGTATGATACTCTAGGATACATGAATAATAGCCTAGGAAGGATACCTTAAGCTATACCCTAGAGAAGGGTGCATGATGACAAGTATGTGTTAAAAATAGTATGATACTCTAGGATGCATGAATGGTAGCCTAGGAAGGATACCTTAAGGTATACCCTAGAGAATGGTGCATGATGATAAGTAGGATGCATGAATGGTAACCTAGATACAAGAACCTTAGGCTATAACATAAGAGGAATAATGAATCTTTAAAATCTTGTAGAAATGGACTATATCCCGTTTAAATACGATTCCGAGGATGTGGAATATTCTGACGAATACCTCGAGTTCGCGGATGAACCCGATATGCTGGAATACTTCGACAACTATGTGAGTGACTCGGAATCTCCGGAACACGGCGAGTTCGGAGAGGAAGATCTCGAGGAAATCGAGGAAGGGAATTCGGACGATAATGAAGATGAAGATTCAGAAATTATGGAATATTATGAAGGAGAGAACGAGTTTCCTGAGATGGGCGGGGATGAATTTAACCTTGCTGAATACATGGAAATGGGTTTCAACCCCAACGATATAATAGACTTCGAGTGGGGACTGAACAACCTCGAGGGGGAACTAAACGAAGACCCGATGGAACCGGACGAACATGTTGAAGAAGACGAGGGAATGAATGAAGAGACAATAATCGACCCGGAAGAGGCATCGGAGATTCAACCTCCGATAATGCCTGATCCACCCCAGAATGATCTGGGCAAGTCGATACAGGTTGGGTTGATGATGACTACTGCTATCATGTCCTTTATGGCAGGAGTAGTCACAACCTACCTGGCCTTTTAAGAGAAGAAGTTATGAACAAAAAAAAAATGTAATAAAAGCTTTTTATGAATAAAAGGAGCAGAAATTGTTATTCTAAGTTCGGGGACGAACTTTCAATAAGTAGGGGAGTTTGTAACACCCCTAGAAAGCCTAGATAAAGTAAGGGCAATGAGAGTACGAATGTAATGAAAAGAATGTGTAGATAGTCTACGTTGAATGTTACGATGGGAAGGATTTAGATGATTAAAAACTTTATGAAAGAAAATAAAGTTGAGAATATAAAGTTCTATACATGATTTATAATGCAAGGAATTAATGTAAACAAAAGAGATATGAGATATTATATATGCATGTATGAAATATTTATGCATAATGCATATACATGAATTATTTTGTACAAAAATATGTTAGGAGAAGGATTTGATCCTTGGTTCTCTTGTGGATGCATGCATGTGTTAACCAAGTGTGATAGGAGTGAATATTGTAAGAGGAGAGATGGGAATTATAATTAAAGGAAAGAAAGGAGAGAAATTAAGAGAAAGAAAAGAGAGAAACTCAAGAAGCATTTCTCTAGCATATTCTTTCTCATTAAGAGGAGAAGTAAATGAGGAGGATGAATCAAGTCAAGTTTCCTCCCCTCACTTTAGTATAAATAGGCATGGGGGGGGGGGCCTTCATCCTCAACTCACTCTCCTCCTCTCCTCCATTTGTGCCGAGCACTCTTCCTCCCTCTTTCCTCTTGTTGCCGAGAGCAACAACTCTCCCCCTTCTTTCTTTCTTTTTGTTGCCGAGCAACACAAGAGGAAGAAGCCTCCTCTTCTTCCTCCTCCTCTCCACCAAAAGACCTAGCCACTTCTTCCTCCATTGGTGCCGAGCAAAGCAAGCAAGGAAGAAAGGTCCACAAGCAAGTTCTCAACTCTAGGAAACTTAAGCAAAGAAGGTAAGCTTCCCCTCACCTGTGGTACAAGGCTTTTATGTGATTTTCGGATTTATAAGGATTAGAAAACCTAGGAAAGAATTTAAGAAAATTCAGCTAAAGAAAAGGTTTTCAAATCTAAGATGATTTAAACAAGACCTCATTTCATGATAAGATTTTCTATGCTATGTAGAAGGATTGTTTTCCATGATTTTATACTGATATGATGTATGATCAGAGGAGTATCTAACCCTAGGATTTAACCAAAAATATTTTAAAGAGGCTAGGAAGATTATTGTCTAACCAAACTAGTGCAAGGTTCCTTCTATGAAATGCTAAGGACATTTCTATGGTTTTCTTGCTTGGAAATTAATTGGAACCAAAAGAAAACTCACTTGTATGCTTCGGACCAGAAAGGTTAAGGGTTAGAAAGACCTTCAAAAAAAAATTTAAATGCTCCTATGATAGGATATAAAGTTTCTTAAAGGGTGTTCACATTGCTAGAAACTCATGAACTCTTTTTAGGGTTTTTCGGCCATGATAAAAGGGATAGCTTAGATTAGCCTAAACAAAAATATTAATATGCTCAAGACCTCTGTGATATTATGATATGAAAGTTGATTAATGCTCTCATGTTTAATTGGAATGTAGAAAATTAGTTACATGATATAAGACATGTAAGATCACAAGAGTCCTAGCTTGTTTATGATCCAATTTTGTGTATGATGTTCTTAGTAACTTTTGCCATGATATTTACTTAGGCTTTCCATGCTTTATGCCACTTAAGAAACCTAGCTTAAGGACTGGTAGGTTTCAGCCATGAAGGAAAATAAAAGAAAAAGGGAAAGAAACCTAGGAAATGCTATACATAATGAGAAGAAATGAAATTATGTTATGTAATATGCCATGATATGTTATAGCATTGGAAATGCTATACATAATGAGAAGAAATGAAATTATGTTATGTAATATGCCATGATATGTTATAGCATAGGAAATGCTATACATAATGAGAAGAAATGAAATTATGTTATGTAATATGCCATGATATGTTATAGCATAGAAAATGCTATACATAATGAAAAGAAATGAAGTTATGTTATGATATGTGATAGCATAGAAAATGCTATACATAATGAAAAGAAATGAAAAAGAATAAATGCATGAAAGATTGTTAAGGATATGATATGATAGTTATGCATGATAAGTTATTTTTATGGTTTGTACCAAGGGTGGGCTCCGTAAACGCCCCTGGGTCGATGGAGTAAGACTCGGGCCTCGTCAGTAATGGGCCTTTGAGTGCCCTAGGTCGATGGAGTAAGACTCGGGCCTAGTATGTATGCATGGTAGGGCTCAAGACTTGCTACCTTGGACCTACGCATTATGTATGTGGTACAAACCGGGATCCCAAATGATGATGATATTAATTTCAAGTACTATTAAGTATAAGTTTTCAAATTCACGATGCATTGCCTACATTCATATGTGCTTGAATTATATGATGATATGATATAATGTCATGTGATATTATGATATGAATATGATGCCCTTGTATGTCTCATGCTTGTGATTTATTTGTTTTATGATATGATATTCATGCTTCTATGAAATGATATGTGAATAAGAAATATGCATGATATGTTTGAATAGAATGATATGTTATGTTATGATTAGTTGAGACGATGATATGTTGATCCATTCTTGATATACGATGATTCTCGGTTTTAGTGAGTAGGAAAGGAACTTACTGAGCCATGAATGCTCATAGCTTACTTTCCTTGTACCGCAGATAAAAGAGAAAGCTGGATGTACAACGGAGCAGCAGGAGGAGCAGATAGTGATGTGTGTGGTGGTGGCTCGGCAAGAACGATTCGGACAAATTAATATTTTTAGTTATAAGTTCAATATATGCACATTTGAACAAATCAGAATATGTGATATTATGCTTAATAAATTAAATTCTTTAAAGTTTTTATTCTTCCGCTGTTATAACTAAAGCATGTACGTAAGTAGTATGAGAACGTAGCGCCACCTTTGGTTGGGTAAAAAGGGTGGGCGTTACAGAGACCCAATTATGATCCTCATGTGTCTCACATGGCATGCATCATGATATGATAAGAACTTGCTATGCTTCTATGGTAATTATGTATGCCCATGATCTATGCATGTTGATAACTCTTATGATGTGCTGTGTGCCCAAATTATGCATGCTTTTATGATGTGCTGTGTGCCCAAATTATGCATGCTATTATGATGAGCTGTGTGCCCAAATTATGCATGTTTTATGATATGTTAAGAAATATGATATGCATGATATGATAAGAATCATGATATGTAAGACATGCTACTTTACTTTATATGGCTTGTACCAAGGGTGAGCTCCATAAGCGCCCCGGGGTCGATGGACTAAGAAACGAGCCTCGTTAGGGATGGGCTCCTAAGTGCCCCTAGATCGATGGACTAATTAACGGGCCTAGTATGTATGCTTTGTAGGGTTCAAGACTTGCTACCTTGGACCTACATAGGACGCACACATTTATGTATGTGGTATAAGCCGGGGCCCTCATTATTTTGAAATTATGTTTAAGTATGTATATAATAAGTTTTCAAAAGACATGTTGCATATATATTTTCATGATACATGTTTTGAAAGTCATCTTACATATAACAATATGATTATGCCATGATACTTATGATTACGTTATAATATGCTAGGATGCACACTATGATTACGTCATGATATGTCATGATACCTTACGATTATGTTACAATATGCCATGATGTACTTTATGACATGATACAAGTTGAGGTTTCTTTTTATGACATGATATGATAGGACATTCTGTATTTTATGTTTATGAAAGTTACGATATGATGCTCCTATATATGATATGATGAGTTTGACTCCATGCTTTATGCCTTGTGATTATGCTATGCTATACGTTTTTTTTTTGTGAGTAGGAAAGGGTCTTACTGAGCCTTGTGTGCTCATAGCTTACTTTCCTTGTACCACAGATAAAGGCAAGGAATGGATGAACTAAGGGAGCAGCAGGAGAGGCAAGAAGGATGTGTGTGGTAGTGGCTCGGCTAAGCGAGAAAGACCTGCTTTTATTCAATAAGAATTACGCTTAGTTTATGTTATTGTTTCATGACTCCATGACATTTAATCATGCTTTTTGGTATTATGACTTAAAATTATGTAAAGTATGCTATGTGACCTTTTCTATAAACAAGACTTCCGCTGTTTTAAGTCGAAAGGATTATTAAGATGCAAGTAAGTATGTAATAAGTAAGTAAGTAAAGTAACCCCCGTCCCTTTTAAGTAGGAGGGGCGGGGCGTTACAGAAGTTGCCCCAACAAGAGATCTCTCTTGGCCCTCCTTGATTCGCTTGATCCTTCATTCAACTCAATGAGTTTTTCCCAAAGCTCCTTGGCGGAATTAAATGGTCCTACTTTGCTTAGTTGCTCCTTTGAGAGTCCACATTGTAAGGTTCTTGTGGCCTTTGCATTGGCTTGGGCCTTCTTTGCCATCTCCTTTGCCCAATCCTGTAACGACCACCCTTCTTACTATACTATACTACTCTCTAAGGATAACCGTTATTTAACTACTAACTCTACTTAACTGGTATGATCGAAACTACGAGGAGTCCTTACCGAAAAATTTCGGCAGAGTCTCCCCTATACTGGTGACCATAATCATCAATATATGCAAAATAAACCATCAGCCACATGCGGCTGGTATATATACTTCACAACCACGCAGTAATAAGACACAACTTAAAAAAAACTATTCTACCAATAGCAAATGAATAAATCTCCAACCGTGGGAAACAACCAAACTAATAATGCGGAATAGACTCAATTACTAACATAAGAAAAAGGAAACAACTCTTTAACAATCTCAACTTCTCTAATAACATTAAAGAAGGACTGTAAACAACTTCTTAGCCAAGTCCCCAGGCTTCCATAGTTAAACATCACACACCATCCCCACCATCTTGTCGCCTTCTTCCTTATACTTTAGCTTTTCCTTTATCTGCAGTAGGAGGAATACAAACTATAAGCCAATGCTTAGTAAGCGCTATCTAACTCACAAAACTCGAAAGAGCATATAATATGAAGAATGCTAAAACTGAAATGCTAAAGAGAAAAGCGACTCAAGCTCAACTAATAGCAAAACTCGGAAAATAATCTGCATACTCATGATACACAAGAATAAAGCTGCATGCTGAAAGGTAAAGCTAATCATGCTCAATAAACTAATCATACTGAAATGCTAAACATGTAAAGCTACTCATGCTCCTCTAATAGCAAAGGAATCAAACATACTGAAATGCTAAACATGTAAAGCTACTCATTAACTTCTAATAGCAAATAACAGTAAGCTAATCCAAATAATATGCTAGCACAAAAGAAAGCTAAACTTACTAATTTTAAAACAAAGTGAAACTTATTTCATTTCTTCTAAACTTATTCTTTTATCTCGCTTGTTTAAAACTTATTCTTTTATACTTTTATACTTATGTGAAACTTATTTTACTTGTTCAAAAGCTTATACTTATAATACTTCAAAATAGTAATCAACTTCTCTAGGGCCCATGCTTAGTACCAAAGCGCGCTCCCTAATAGAAACTGGGGTAGCGAGCCACCAGTCCTACGAGGGTAAAGACCTCGGTCTTACCAGGGCCAAGACCTCGGAATTGGTCACCTGGATTTATTTAACGACAACCTCGGAAGTTGGGTACTAGCCTCTTAAAAATAAAATACTTATTTACTTCTTCTTTAAATGTCTTGACATTTTAACAAGCACCTTATGTGTCAAAATCCCAAAAGTCTTGACTTTGGGATCTACTTAAGGCCTTGTCCTTCTTCTTTCTTTTCTTTATCTTTCTTATAATTGTTAATACTTTTAAAAGAATACTTCTTTAAAAAGAAACTGAAATGTTTATGCAAATTCTAACTTTGAAATGCTTAAACCAAAAATCTGCTTACTATACTTATAAAATCTGCATACTATACTTGTAAAGATCTGCATATCATACAAGCTTAAACTAAATCTAAAACTTGTTGGAATTAAAACTTTAAATTTTGCTACAACAAAGATAAAGAAGGAGAGAAAAGAATGCATGCTACTCAATAGTCTCTAGCTAATCCAATGCTAAACCAACAAAACTAAATCTGTTTAAGGTCACAAGCAACCTAAAAGCATAGAACTATCTCATAAAACCATTTATGAAAACATACTATGAAGAAACTTATAGTGCAATCCTCATAATAATTAACTCTTAAAACAGAAATTAAACACACTCTTATGCATCAGATATTTACTAGCTTTGTAAGTTGAGTTAAGCATGGATAAGCTTCTAATCTTCTAAGGGAAAACAAACTAGAACTAGAGACATAAACCTCATACCAAAACTGAAATACATATAACAGAACTTAAACTAAATTCTAAAAGAAAATCTGAAACTGTACAGTAAGCTCCAACTCAAGCTAAAACCTGCTGGGATCTTCTCTTCAAACCTATGTAAAGCTTGTTTTGTTTCATGGCATACTAGAACAAGAACTTAATGGATCTACTCATGTTGATTTGTTTCTAACCGAACATAGCCTAAGGGAAAATTACTGATGCTATCAAAGTTTACACATGTTACACTAAAGCATGCTCTCAACAGGTCTGCAAATTCTGAATCGTTTCCCAGCATAGCAAGGCATAAGGAGAATAAAATACTATTACTATTAAAGAAATTGATGCATGAAGATGGTGGAAGACCTGTGACCCTAAAAGCATGGCAGTTAAATTTATCTGATACTAACTTAGAAGCTAGCAAGAGCCTTTCTGCAAATACACACAAAGTATCCAAAGAAGGAAATAGCCCTTGTTGTTTGTTTATTATTCTAGTAAGCAATTAACCTTTTGGATGTTAGAATATATGTGAATTTGGTTTTCATTTCTTGAATCACTCAAATTTTGATGCTCTAGAAAAAGTAATTAAGGTTTCTTGTGTCATTTTACTGTTTGCAGGATTTGGATAAACTTAATTTGAACAATCTGGTCCTTTTGTTTAGTGGCACGGTAGGAGAACCAAAAGAGACCAAAGTGCTACATATGGCTATTCATTGTAGTGTCCACAAAGAAACTACATACTAGTCAAGCACATCTTTGTGCTCACTGTCTGCCCACAGAAAACAAATGGATAGTAACCTCCAACGGAAACTACCCTGCCCCTTTCTCTTTACACAAACCGATCTGCCCATTAAAGTAACCACAATTAAAATTTCGAACATGAAACTCAAAATTATAAGGCCTGAAGTGTAAACTCAACGAAATTGAACCACAAGCTCCAAATCTAAACCATTTACTTCCTTCCTTTGTGATTCATGGTAGCAAATTCAAAACAGCACCTTTCAGGCATACTTCAAAAATCAAAAAGAACAAGACTCCGGGAGCTACTCCTACTATAGGTGAGAAGCAACTTACCTCAGTTCCTTGGACTCACAGCCGAGAAGAAAGACTCTAGGGTTCGGAGAAAACTCGAGTTTCCGGCTCCTCTTTGTGCCCACGGCCTCCCTTTGATGAGAAGACTTTGTATTGGTGAAGAGCTCTCGAAGTTAGCCCCTCACGGCCGCCGGAGGTGAAACCCTAGGTTTCCTTCGTTTCCGCCCGAGAGCCGTCGCACGCCGTTCGCGAGCGAGAGAGGAGAGGTTTCGGGAGAAAATATTAGGTCTCGGGAAAAATTAAGCCCTCTTTTGTAACTAGGGTTTTTTTATTAAATACTATACCGTAAATATTTGTCGCTCTTTCCTTATTCAACAACGACTGCATGAACACTTAGTCAGTTGAGTTTTGACCGAGTCAAAGGTTGCAGGTTCGATTCCTCAGCCGAACCCTTTTTCCCAATTATTTCCTGTTTCCTTAACTACTGCTTAAATATTATTCATCCTTTATCTGTTCAGTAATGACCGCTGGCACACTTGGTCAATCGGATTCGCTTAAAGCTTGGTTCGACCGGAGGTTTCGGGTTCGAATCTCGGCTTGGACATTTTTTTGTCGAAACTTTTTTCGTTTAGTAAAAATATCAAATGACCTCCAAAAATTACATAAAAATACTCTAAAAATTTCTAAAAATCTCTGAAATATTTCTATAGCATTTTAAATATTGTTAAATTACTTTTGGGACTCGAAATGAGGAAATTTGGGTTGTTACAATTCCCCATACCTTATAAAAAGTTTGTCCTCGAACTTAGAATAATTCTAGATATTCCTGTCTCATAATGTCCTCACGCTCCCAAGTGACTTCCTCGTGCTTCTGGTTCTGCCAGATGACCTTCACTAGTAGCACTTCTTTGTTTCTTAGTCTCTTAATTGCTCTGTCCACTATCTGTGTAGGTATGCTCTCGTAGCTAAGATCCTCTTGGATTTGCACTGTCTGAGGCTAAATAACTTGGCTAGGGTCGTGAATGCACTTTTTTAGTATGGAGACATGAAATACATTGTGTATTGCTGACATGTCTTGTGGTAAATCTAGCTTGTAAGCTGCCTTCCAATCCTCTCTGTAATCAGGTAAGGTCCTATATAGCGAGGACTTAACTTACCCTTCTTGCCAAATCTCATCACTCCCTTCATAGGAGCGACCTTGAGAAAGACTAAATCCCCTACTTGGAATTCAAGTGGCCTACGGCGCGTGTTAGCATAACTTTTCTGTCTACTCTGGGTAGTCTCTATCCTCTGTCTGATCTTCTGGATAGCCTGAGTGGTCTCATCTATCATCTCTGTCTGAATGCCCAGCTCCACTTCCATTTCTTTTATTTCACCTACTTCTTGCCAGCAAATGGGTGATCTGCACTTCCTGCCATACAATGCTAAGGTGCCATCTTGATGATGACCTGATAGCTATTGTTGCAGGCAAACTCAGCTAAGCATAGATACTTGCACCAACTTCCCCTAAATTCTAGCGCACAAGCTCTGAGCATATCTTCTAAAATCTGATTTACTCGCTCTGTCTGTCTTTCAGTCTGAGGATGGAAGGCTGTGCTGAACTTGAGTTTGGTACCTAGTGCAGTTTGAACACACTCCCAAAAGCAAGAGGTGAAATGTCCATCTCTATCATTAACAATAGATTTAGGAACTCCGAGAAGTCTAATCACCTTCTTAACATACAGCTGTGCCAACTACTCTATAGAGTGGGACACCTTGATGGCTAGAAAATGAGCGGACTTGGTCAATCGGTCCACTATTACCCATATCGCATCATATATGTTTGTAGTTCTTGGAAGACCTGTTATGAAGTCCATGGATATGTCTTCCCACTTCCACTCTGGTATTGGAAGGGGCTGTAGAACCCCTCTTGGTCTCTGGTGCTCTTCTTTGACTCCCTGATATGTCAGGCAGGTACTGATATATTTAGCTACATCTCTTTTGAGTCCAGACCACTAGAACCTCTGTTTCATGTCTTGGTACATCTTGGTAGAACCAAGATGCATGGAGTAGGGTGTACTATGAGCTTCCTCTGAAATCTTCCTTCTTAATTCCTCATCATTGGGGACACAAAGGCGGTTCCCCTGATAAAGAACTCCACTGTCTGATACTTGAAACTCTGTATCTTCTTCTTGTATCCCCTGCTTGATCTTCTAGATGTCTGTATCTTCACTTTGCTTTCTCTGTATATAGTCAAGCAAGGTAGACTCTAAGGTCAATGCAGAGAGTTTCCCATAAATAATTTCCATTCCATAATCTGACAACTCCTTCTGCAGTGGCAGGGCTAATGATAACAAAGACATCAGGGATGCACTGGATTTTCTGCTTAGTGCATCTGCCACTTTGTTAGCTTTACCTGGGTGGTAGAGGATTTCACAGTCATAGTCTTTAACCAAATTTAGCCACCTGCGCTGTCTCATGTTTAAGTCTTTCTAGGTGAAGAAATACTTTAAACTCTGATGGTCTGTGAAGATTCTGCACTGAACTCCATACAAATAATGTCGCTAGAGTTTCAGTGCAAAGACCACAGCTGCCAACTCAAGATCATGAGTGAGGTAGTTCTTCTCATAGTCTTTGAGTTGTCTGGAAGCATAAGCTATAACTTTTCCTTCTTGCATGAGTACAGCTCCTAGGCTCATCTTGGAAGCATCACTGTAGATGTCAAAACACTTGTCATTTTCTGGAACTGTCAGGATGGGAGCACTGGTCAGTCTCTTCTTTAGCTCCAGGAAACTTTGCTCACATTTGTCTGACCAGTCAAACTTCTTGTTCTTCCTGGTTAAGGTCGTTAGTGGAGAAGTATCCCGGAAAAGTCTTCCACGAATTTCCTGTAGTACCCAGCTAAACCAAGGAAGCTTCTGATCTCCCTGGCATTCTTAGGTCTACTCCAGTTGTTGACCGCTTCTATTTTGGCTGGATCCACTCGAATACCTTCTTTAGAAATGACGTGACCTAGAAACGCCACTTGCTCCAAACAGAACTCGCACTTTGAGAATTTCGAATAAAGCTGCTTTTGCTGAAGGGTCTGCAAGACTATTCTCAAGTGCGTGTCATGCTCCTCTGGGATTCTGGAATAGACTAGAATGTCATCGATGAACACGATGATAAATTTGTCAAGATATTCTCTGAACACTCTATTCATCAAGTCCATGAAGACTACAGGTGCATTAGTCACACCAAAAGGCATGACTACAAATTTGTAGTGTCCATATCTGGTCCTGGAAACTGTTCTGGGTGTATCACTTTCCTTCACTTTCGACTGATGGTACTCAGAGCGTAGGTCTATTTTAGAGAACACTATTGCCTTCTTTAGCTGATCATATAGATCATCTATTCTGGAAAGAGGGTACTTGTCCTTAACTGCTACTTTGCTCAACGCTCTAAAATCTATGCACATTAGCATGGATCCGTCTTTCTTCTTAACGAACAACTCTGGAGCTCCTCGGGGTGAATGACTAGGGCGGATGAAACCCTTATCAAGTAGCTCCTGAAGTTGTTCTTGTAACTCTTTTAGCTCTGCTAGAGAAATTCGGTACAGAGCTTTTGAAATTGGGCTGGTGTCAGGAACCAATTCAATTTCAAACTCCACTTCTCTGTTGGGAGGTAGTTCAGGTAACTCTTCTGGATACTCACAGACTACCTGAACGTTTTCCTGCTTGAGTCTTTCTTATTCTTCTGTGCTCGGTCCTCAATACTAACGTACGGGGACGTTCTCTTCTTGACATCTAGTTATGCAGAGAAAAAGGCTTGATATCTTCTCTATCATTTCTAAACATACTTATGTATATGAATATAAGAGAAACAAAACTTCTATCTTACTAAAGCGCATATAAGCAATTACTCCATACTACAAATAATAAAGAAAGCATAAAAGGAAAACTTAAATACTTTCTTACTTGAAGACGGCAAAGATGGAGCTGATGTGTGATGCTGGAGAATGGAGACTACTCTGATACCAACTGTAACGACCACCCTTCTTACTATACTATACTACTCTCTAAGGATGACCGTTACTTAACTACTAACTCTACTTAACCGGTATGATCGAAACCACGAGGAGTCCTTACCGAAAAATTTCGGCAGAGTCTCCCCTGTACTGGTGACCATAATCATCAATACATGCAAAATAAACCATCAGCCACATGTGGCTGGTATATATACTTCACAACCACGCAGTAATAAGACACAACTTAAAAAAAACTATTCTAGCAATAGCAAATGAATAAATCTCCAACAGTGGGAAACAACCAAACTAACAATGTGGAATAGACTCAATTGGCAACATAAGAAAAAGGAAACGACTCTTTAACAATCTCAACTTCTCTAATAACATTAAAGAATGACTCTAAACAACTTCTTAGCCAAGTCTCCAGGCTTCCATAGTTCAACATCACACACCATGCCCACCATCTTGTCGCCTTCTTCCTTATACTTTAGCTTTTCCTTTATCTGCAGTAGGAGGAATGCAAACTATAAGCTAATGCTTAGTAAGCGCTATCTAACTCACAAAACTCGATAGAGCATATAATATGAAGAATGCTAAAACTGAAATGCTAAAGAGAAAAGCGACTCAAGCTCAACTAATAGCAAAACTCAGAAAATAATCTGCATACTCATGATACACAAGAATAAAGCTGCATGCTGAAAGGTAAAGCTAATCATGCTCAATAAACTAATCATACTGAAATGCTAAACATGTAAAGCTACTCATGCTCCTCTAATAGCAAAGGAATCAAACATACTGAAATGCTAAACATGTAAAGCTACTCATTAACTTCTAATAGCAAATAATAGTAAGTTAATCCAAATAATATGCTAGCACAAAAGAAAGCTAAACTTACTAATTTTAAAACAAAGTGAAACTTATTTCATTTCTTCTAAACTTATTCTTTTATCTCGCTTGTTTAAAACTTATTCTTTTATACTTTTATACTTATGTGAAACTTATTTTACTTGTTCAAAAGCTTATACTTATAATACTTCAAAATAGTAATCAACTTCTCTAGGGCCCATGCTTAGTACCAAAGCGCGCTCCCTAATAGAAACTGGGGTAGCGAGCCACCAGTCCTACGAGGGTAAAGACCTCGGTCTTACCAGGGCCAAGACCTCGGAATTGGTCACCTGGATTTATTTAACGACAACCTCGGAAGTTGGGTACTAGCCTCTTAAAAATAAAATACTTATTTACTTCTTCTTTAAATGTCTTGACATTTTAACAAGCACCTTATGTGCCAAAATCCCAAAAGTCTTGACTTTGGGATCTACTTAAGGCCTTGGCCTTCTTCTTTCTTTTCTTTATCTTTCTTATACTTGTTAATACTTTTAAAAGAATACTTCTTTAAAAAGAAACTGAAATGTTTAAGCAAATTCTAACTTTGAAATGCTTAAACCAAAAATCTGCTTACTATACTTATAAAATCTGCATACTATTCTACATACTATACTTGTAAAGATCTGCATATCATACAAGCTTAAACTAAATCTAAAACTTGTTGGAATTAAAACCTTAAATCTTGCTACATCAGAGATAAAGAAGGAGAGCAAAGAATGCATGCTACTCAATAATCTCTAGCTATTCCTGTGCTAAACCAACAAAACTGAATCTGTTTAAGGTCACAAGCAACCTAAAAGCGTAGAACTATCTCATAAAACCATTTATGAAAACATACTATGAAGAAAGTTATAGTACAATCCTCATAATAATTAACTCTTAAAACAGAAATTAAACACACTCTTATGCATCTGATATTTACTTGCTTTGTAAGTTGAGTTAAGCATGGATAAGCTTCTAATCTTCTAAGGGAAAACAAACTAGAACTAGAGACATAAACTGTAACGACCCAGCCCTCTTGGCCGATTTGGCGGCCCATTTGGAGACCTCTCATGTCATCGACCGTCGGCCCTTATGTCGTCGGCCCATTTGGCAACCTCTAATGTCGTCGACCGACGACCCTTGGCCGTGCCGTTACTCACTAGGACTTTCCACTCCTAGTCAGTGGATTTTTGCCTCCCCTAGGATTCGAACTCTAAACCTCCAGGCTTAAGTATTAGAGTTTATGAATCCTGATAACCAAGTGAGATGAAAGATATGTGTGTGGCGGTGGCTCGGCTAAGGCAAATGAAGACCTGCTTAAGTTATTTGGTTATGTTAACATGGACTAGTGTGTTATGTTATTGTCCGTATGACTTCAAGATATTCTTAAATGTTTTATTTTCGAAAGAAATTTTAATATGCATATATGCTTCCGCAAATAGAAATGGTTAAGTACGTAACCTCGCACCCTACTAGCAGGTGGGGCGGGCGTTACAAGTTGGTATCAGAGCCAGGTTTAGCCTTTCCGCTACACACACATCAAGCCTCCACCCTGCCGCTCCAAGTAAGACTTTCTGTACTTACTCTATGTATGATAGGAAATGTTTTAGTATACATGAACCTAGGTATGACTGATCTAGATTTTCTTCATGTATGATAAGCAATGTTTAATGTGTAGGAATATAAGTAGGGATGACTCTAGACTTATGCTAGCCTCATTGTTATTTATGAAAATAGATATGGCTAGAAGACGTGGTAACCGAGCTGATGAGACAGTGACCCCACCAGATCTGACCCAGGTAGTCACCGATCTCCAGTGTCAGATCACGGAACAACAACAAATAATCACTGCTCTGATGAATCAGCAAGGAAACCCTGTCACCCCACCAACAAATCAGAATGCAGCGCCCGTCATACCACTAGTTGCACCAGTACCACCGGTAGCCCCTGCCCCAGTGGTCCGATAGGAGACTTACTTGATACAGTGGCTAAGGCTGAAGTCGGAGAACTTCTCGGGTACTTGTGAGCCATGGGACGCTCAAGCATGGTTCAAGACAGTAGAAAGTATTGTGGAATTGTTGGACTGGCCTATATCGGAAAAGATCAAATGTGTGTCATTCTGTTTTTCCGGAGACGCAAGAATGTGGTCGGAAAGAGTTAAGGCTAAGAGACAAATTAATCTGATGAACTGGACGGACTTCGAGACAGAGTTCTTCGAAGAATTCACCGAGTTCCGGCACTACGATGAGTTCACCGAGTTCCGGCAAGGTGACTTATCAGTAAACGAAGCAGTAAAGTGCTTCAATCGTCTTGCACGCCTCTGCCAAGAGTTAGTCAGCACGGAAAGAGAAAGGGTTAGACTGATGCTGAAGATGCTCCGACCCGAGATAGCACTAAATGGGCCGGCGAAATTAATAGACCGCAGACTACAGAAGAACTGGTCAGCAGTGCCATGATCACCAAGCATTATCAGAAGGTGATGAACGAGAATAAGAATCAAGCACAGACGCAAGGGCAGAAATCTCAGAGTACCAAACCCAGCTGGAAAGGAAATTCTAATGGAAAAAGGAAACAATGGGACAACACCAAAGGAGGACCAGCAAATAAGCAACCTAAGTACCCTCAGTGTACCATTTGTGGAAAGCAGCATTCCGGAGTATGTCGCAAGGGTACGAGAAAATGTTACAGTTGCGGACGGGAGGGACACCTGGCCAGAGACTGCCCTACCCAGTCCCAGACACCGTTCCAGCAGAATGACCAGAACGGAAGTGCTCCCTCACAGCTACACTATATGCAAGCTCCCATTGAAGGGACTCCAATTAGCCAAGGGAGATTGAAAGCCCCGCCGACTACGACGAACGCTAGGGTTTTCTCTCTCACCAAAGATGATGTGGCGAGTGCCTCTACAGTTGTCACAGGTCAGCTACCTATTTTCAGTCAATATGCTAATGTGTTATTTGATACTGGGGCAACACATTCGTTTCTCTCTACACCCTTCATGGAGAAGTTAGAGATATCACCACAAGCTTTAAATGACAAATTCTTGACAACCCTATCGTCGGGAGAAGTAATGCCATCTACTCATATGCTGCGAGCCACACCCATCGGAATCGCAGACAGAGAACTCTACTGTGATTTGATAGTGCTTGACATGCACGATTATGACAATATATTGGGCATGGATTTTCTGAGCAAGTATGACGCTTCCATCGAGTGTCGTCAAAGAAAAGTGGTCTTTCGACCTGAAGCAGAACCGATATTCGAGTTCATAGGGGAACCCAGGGAAAATCAGTGCTATGGTGCTGAAGATGTGACCGGACAACTCTCTACCCTGACTATAGCACCAACGTTGTTCGATGATGTATTAGAAAAGCAGACTCGTGACTTGAGTATCCAGCGGATAAAGCAAGAAGTGTTAGAGGGAAAGAATGACGAATTCCGTATCGCTGACAGTGAGATATTATACCTCAAGGATCGCTTATGTGTTCCCGATGACCCAGAGTTGCGGAAGAAGATACTAGAAGAAGCCCACGCAACACCCTATGAAATGCATCCAGGATATATCAAAATGTACCAAGATTTGAGAAAGAAATTTTGGTGGTCCGGTATGAAAAGAGATGTGGCTTAGTACGTCAGCACCTGCCTAACCTGTCAGAGGGTCAAAGCAGAACACCAGAGGCCTGGAGGATTACTGCAGCCTGTCTCAGGACTACCTAAGACAACAAACGGCTATGACGCTATATGGGTAATCGTGGATAGATTAACCAAATCCGCCCACTTTTTAGCAATCCAGATGACTTATTCAATTGAGCAACTAGCTCAGTTATACGTCAAGGAAATTGTTAGATTACATGGGATTCCTAAGACCATCATTTCTGACAGAGATGGTCGCTTTATTTCACATTTTTGGGAATGTGTTCAGAAGGCTTTAGGTACAAAGTTATTGTTCAGTATTGCCTTCCACCCTCAGACCGACGGACAAACAGAAAGGGTGAACCAAGTACTAGAAGACATGTTACGGGCTTGCGCCTTAGACTTCAAAGGGAGCTGGTGCCGATATTTATACTTAGCGGAATTCGCCTACAATAATAGTCACCAAGCTACTATTGGAATGGCACCCTACGAGGCTCTGTACGGGAGGAAATGTAGATCTCCTATATGTTGGTACGAAGGTGGTGAAAAGAAAGAGATGGGATTCCAAACAGAATTCATCGATAACACCACCCGTGCTATACAGAACATCCGCCAAAGAATAGAAACTGCACAGAGTCGACAGAAAAATTACGCGGATAAGCGACGAAGACCATTGGAATTCAGTATCGGAGACTCAGTATTCCTCAAAGTAGTGCCTATGAAAGGAGTAATGAGGTTTGGTAAAAAGGGAAAGTTAAGCCCACGCTATGTGGGACCATATCAAATTCTGAAAAGAATTGGCAAGGTCGCTTATGAAATAGAGTTACCTCAGGAGATGTCAGCCATCCACAACGTGTTCCACGTTTCAATGCTCAAGAAATGTATTCCGAGCACGGAACAAGTAATCGAACCACGAACAGTACAAGTGCAGGAGGATCTAACCTATGAGAGCCAACCGGTTCAAATATTAGATCGGGATGTCAAAAGACTGAGGAACAAAGAAGTACCCTTAGTAAAGGTCCTGTGACAAAATCAACGGTTCGAAGAAGCCACTTGGGAATGAGAAGACGATATGAAACGGAAGTATCCGGAGCTATTTTAAGTTCGAGGACAAACTTTCTATGAGGTATGGGGTACTGTAACACCCACGAAATGCTAAGCTATACCTAGGAGTATTTTTCTTTAAAATAGAAGAATAAAAGAAAGAAAGAGAAAAATAGAAAAATAGAAACCAAAATAAAAAGAGGTGAGGTCAAGGATTGAACCTCCCACAAATGATAGAGTTAAATTGGTGCATAAAACCACTAGAGTAATGAATGATATGTAAATAGGAAAGAATAGAAATATTAGTTAAAGGTGAGAGGATGGTTAAGTAAAGGAACAAGAGAAAACCAAGTAGCTTACTTTCTCTTCCTCTTGGTTAAGAGAAGAAGCAAGCAAAAGACAAGTTGCTTGCTTCCCTCCTCTCTATTTTCGTGGAATTAAAAGAGTGAAGAAAATAGGAGGGCTAAGGGGGATGAATGAAGGTATGTTCATTACATAGGAAATAAATAGGATGGAAAGAAGAAAAGACAAGTGATTAATCCTTTCTTCTTCTTCCTCCTTTCCCTCTCCTTCTTCATTCTCCACCGAAACCAAAAGCTCTCCCCCTCCTCATTTCCAAAAGCTAAGCTAAGGTTCCTCTCCAAGAAAACTAATTTACAAGAAGGAGCCTTCAAGGTCTACCCCTTCCAAGCAAGAGAAATCAAAGGGAGTGCTAGAAGAAGAAGCTCTCTTCTTCCTCTTCACCTAGAGTACCTTTCTTTAAGAAAAACCACAAGCGAAAGGATGTAAGTATCCCCTCACCTGTGGTACAAGTTGCTTTTGTTTTTACATAGGAGTAGAATGCTTAAAACCTAGGGTCACAAGTTGGAACTTTCGGCCAAGTATAAAATAAAAAGAAAGATTTGGGTAGATCAAGATCTAAATAAAGTATGTTCATTATGTTCTTATGATAAGTACCCTAGTATAAGAAGCTAGTTAATGTTCTCATGTTGTATGTTGACTTAAAACCTAGATTTTTAAACATGAACTTTCGGCCAAGTATAGATAAAGGACCTAGGAAAGCTTAAGACCTAAACTAACCATGTTTACTACATCCTTATGATATGTATGCTATGTTAAAGGATTGGGTTGGTTTTTCTTATGCTTGAATGTTGCTTAAAGTTAGCTTTCCCTTCATGTATGTTTCGGCCAAGAACAAAACTAGGGCTTAGAGAAGCTAAAAAGTTAACCTAACATGCTCATGTATCTCTTAATAATATGATATGAAATTAGCTAAGTGATTATGCTTATATGTTGATTTAAAACCTAGTTTTCCCTTCATGTGTGTTTCGGCCAAGAACAAAACTAAGGCTTAGAGAAGCTAAAAAGTTAACCTAGCATGCTCATGTATCTCTTGATAATGTGATATGAATATAGTTAGGTGTTCATGCTTATATGTTGTTTTAAAGTTAGCTTTCCCCTTCATGTATGTTTCGGCCAAGAACAAAACTAAGGCTTAGAGAAGCTAAAAAGTTAACCTAGCATGCTCATGTATCTCTTGATAATTTGATATGAATGTAGTTAGGTGTTCATGCTTATATGTTGTTTTGAAGTTAGCTTTTCCCTTCATGTGTGTTTCGGCCAAGAACAAAACTAAGGCTTAGAGAAGCTAAAATGTTAACCTATCATGCTCATGTATCTCTTGATAATGTGATATGAATGTAGTTAGGTGTTCATGCTTATATGTTGTTTTAAAGTTAGCTTTCCCTTCATGTATGTTTCGGCCAAGAACAAAACTAAGGCTTAGAGAAGCTAAAAAGTTAACCTAGCATGCTCATGTATCTCTTGATAATGTGATATGAATGTAGTTAGGTGTTCATGCTTATATGTTGTTTTAAAGTTAGCTTTACCTTCATGTTTGTTTCGGCCAAGAACCAAATTAGGGTTTAGAGAAGCTAAAAAGTTAACCTAGCATGCTAATGTTGTAACGCCCCCGCCCCTTCCTGCTTAAGCTGACGGGGGTTACTTATCTTTTCTTCTTTAAAACAGCGGAAGTCTTATCTATAGTATATATATATATATATTTTTATTTCCTTTAAACTTTTACTTTACTTTTCAAAACATTATCACTAACTACCTATCATATGGGTCACATAACATGCTTAGCATAAATTTAAACCATAATACTAAAGAGCATGATGAAGTGTCATAGAGTCATAAAAGAACCACATGAACATAATTCTTATTAACTAGAAGCAGGTCTTTCTCTTTAGCCGAGTCACTACTACACACGTCCTCCTTGCCCCCTCCTGCTGCTCCCTTTGTACATCCATTCTTTGCCCTTATCTGTGGTACAAGGAAAGTAAGCTGTGAGCACTCAAGGCTCAGTAAGATCCTTTCCTACTTACAAAAACCGTATAGCATAAATAAAGCTTCAAGGCATAAAGCATAAAGACAACTCATCATATCATGTATAGAAGCATCATATCATAACATAATCATATGGTATCATGGCATATCCTAATAAAGTCATAATGTGCATCCTAACATAACATAATCATGATCATAACATATCCTAACATAATCATAAGGTTCATCCTAACATAACATAACATAATCATAGGCATCATGGTGTATCGTAACATAATCATAATGTGTTATGCAAGATGACTTTCAAAAACATGATTCATGCAATAACATATGCAACATGTCCTTTGAAAACTTATTACTTGTATACTTAAACATATTCATAACATGATTAGGCCCCGGCTTGTACCACATACATAAATATGCGCGCCCCATGTAGGTCCAAGGTAGCAAGTCTTGAACCCTACAAGGCATACATAACTAGGCCCGTTTCTTAGTCCATCGACCTAGGGGCACTTAGGAGCCCATCCCTAACAAGGCCCGTTTCTTAGTCCATCGACCCCGGGGCGCTTATGGAGCCCACCCTTGGTACAAGCCATATAAAGTAAAGTAGCATGTCATACATATCATGGTTCTTATCATTTCTTGCACATCGTATTTCTTATCATATCCATATAGAATTTTGGGCACACAGCTCATCATAATGGTATGTAAAATTTGGGCACACAGCACATCATAAATACATGCATAGTTTGGGCACACAGCTCATCATAAATAGCATGCAAACTTGGGCACACAGCTCATCATATATATCATGCATAAATTGGGCGGCACACAGCTCATCATAAATAACACACAACATAACATATGGGTTTCCATCATGTATAGATCATAAGTGTGCATAATTAAACATGGAAGCATAGCAATCTCATAAACATGGCATATAAGATACATGGGAAACATAATTAGATTTCTAACCCTAATGTCTTATAGTGGCCGAAACATATAGATTGGGTTTTAGGTAAAAACTCCATACCAACATGTGAACCCTAAATAAGTATCATTTCTTATACCATGAGAAAACACCATGAGCAAGTTTAGGTAGAGCTCTAGGTTTCTTAAACTTACAACTTATCATGGCCGAAACTTATCAAGCATACATTGGGTTAAAAATTATCATTCAAGTTTGTGAACCATAAACAACTTTCATAGCAATTATTTCAAGGAACGACATGAGCATAGTTGAGTTAGGTTCTAAGTTTCCTAGGCCCTTAAACATGATATGGCTGAAACTTGTAGGGCTTAAAGCTAGGGTTAAAGTATCATAAAAAAACATGAGAACCTTAAACAACTTTCATAGCAAATATTTCAAGGAACAACATGAGCATAGTTGAGTTAGGTTCTAAGTTTCCTAGGCCCTTAAACATGATATGGCTGAACCTTGTAGGACTTAAAGCTAGGGTTCAAGTGTCCTAAAAGCATGAGAACCTTAAACAACTTTCATAGCAAATATTTCAAGGAACAACATGAGCATAGTTGAGTTAGGTTCTAAGTTTCCTAGGCCCTTAAACATGACATGGCCGAAACTTGTAGGACTTAAAGCTAGGGTTCAAGTGTCCTAAAAGTATGAGAACCTTAAACAACTTTCATAGCAAATATTTCAAGGAACAACATGAGCATAGTTGAGTTAGGTTCTAAGTTTCCTAGGCCCTTAAACATGACATGGCCGAAACTTGTAGGACTTAAAGCTAGGGTTCAAATGTCCTAAAAGCATGAGAACCTTAAACCACTTTCATAGCAAATATTTCAAGGAACAACATGAGCATAGTTGAGTTAAGTTTTAAGTTTCCTAGGCCCTTAAACATGACATGGCCGAAACTTGTAGGACTTAAAGCTAGGGTTCAAGTGTCCTAAAAGCATGAGAACCTTAAACAACTTTCATAGCAAATATTTCAAGGAACAACATGAGCATAGTTGAGTTAGGTTCTAAGTTTCCTAGGTCTTAAAACCTTGTGTGGCCGAAAGTTATAGAGCATGTAACCAAATTTCCATGCAACAAACAAGCCTAAGAACATTAAGTTAGTTTCATATCATTTCATCAAGAAGGTCATGAGCATCTTAGACTTGTTTTAAACTCCCCTAGGCCTCAAATCTAAACATGGCCGAACCTTCATAGACATGAAATATAGTTCAAATCAACATACAATCATGGGCATATCATAATAGCTTCATATCTTATCTTAGGGAGATCATGGCATGCTTAATTTTAAGTTAAAGCTTCTCCTAGGCCCTTAGTTCTACCATGGCCGAATATTCATGAGCATGAAAATGAAGTTCTAATCAACATACAAGTAGGAGAAAATGTTAACAATACCATTATCATAGGGCACCTATCATAAGAACAAAGGAGCATGTTTTAGTTTAAGGCTTAAGCTTACCTAATTCTTTTGTTCATGCTTGGCCGAAAGTCTAGGATCATGAATCTAAGTTCTAACTAAACATTCTAGCATAGAAACATAAAATAAATCCCTACCATAAAATACATGTCACAAGAAACATATCAAGCATGTCGAAATTTAGATCTTTACATTCCCTAGGTCCTTCCTTTGGTCTTATCTTGGCCGAAATTCTTCATGAGATTTGCTTAGATTTTTATGTAACCGAATCTTCATAGAACACACAAAAGCTATTGTACCACAGGTGAGGGAAACTTACATCCTTTCGCTTGTGGTTTTCCTTAGAGAGAAAAGTATTCTAGGTGCCAAGGAAGGAGAAAGCTTCTTCTTCTTGTACCTCCTTTTGTTTCTTTTGCTTGGAAGGGCTAGGACTTGAAGGCTTCTTCACGGAAATTAGTTTTCTTGGAGAAGAACTTAACTTAGCTATTGGGATGAGGAGAGGAAAAAGTTCTTGGTTCGGTGAGGAATGAAGAAGGAAGAAGGAGGAAGAAAGAAAAAGGACTTACTCTCTTGTTTTTTCTTCTCCCAAATCTATTTATTCCTTTGTTAAATGAAACATGTCTTCATTCATTCCCTCAACTCTTCTTTTCCATCATTCCTTTAATTCCCACGAAAATTGAGAGAAGGGAGGGAAGTAAGCAATTCCTCTTTTGCTTGCTCCTTTTCTTAACCAAGAGGAAAAGAAGGTAAGCCACTTGGTTTTCTCTTGCTCTTTTGTTTAGTTTTCTTTTATTTCCTTCTCACCTTTAATTAAAATTTTCATTCCTTTCCAACCAACTATTACTCCTTATCCTAGTGGTTATCATGCATCAATTTATCTCCATCATTTGTGGGAGGTTCAAGGTTCAATCCTTGACCTCACCTCTTCTTATTCTATATTTTTGTTTTTATTTTCCCTTTTCTCTTATTCTTTTCATTTCTATGCTCTAAGGAAAAATAATACTCATATACCTATCTTATAATTTCGTGGGTGTTACAGTACCCCATACCTCATAAAAAGTTCATCCCCGAACCTAGAATAGTGATGGATACTTCTGTCTCATATCATCTTCTCGTTCCCACGTGGCTTCTTCGTATCGTTGATTTTGCCACAGAAACTTTACTAAGGGTACTTCTTTGTTCCTTAGTCTTTTGACGTCTCGATCCAATATCTGAATTGGCCGGCTCTCGTAAGTTAGGTCCTCTTGCACTTGTACTGCCCGTGGTTCAATCACTTGATCCGTGCTCAGAATGCATTTCTTTAGCATCGAAACGTGGAACACGTTGTGTATGGCTGACATCTCTTGAGGCAGCTCTATTTCATAAGCTACTTTACCGATTCTTTTCAGAACTCGGTATGGTCCCACATAACATGGACTTAGCTTTCCTTTCTTACCAAACCTCATTACCCCTTTCATAGGAGCTACTTTGAGAAATACTGAGTCTCCGACACTGAATTCCAATGGCCTTCGTCGCTTATCCGCATAATTCTTTTGTCGACTCTGAGCAGTTTTTATTCGTTGGCGGATGTTCTGTATAGCCTGGGTGGTGTTATCGATGAACTCGGTTTGGAATCCCATCTCCTTCTTTTCACCGCCTTTGTACCAACATATAGGGGATCTGCATTTCCTCCCGTACAGAGCCTCGTAGGGGGCCATCCCAATAGTAGCCTGGTAACTATTGTTGTAGGCAAATTCTGCTAGGCAAAAATATCGGCTCCAGCTTCCCTTGAAGTCTAATGCGCATGCCCGTAACATATCTTCTAGTACTTGATTAACCCTTTCCGTTTGTCCGTCGGTCTGAGGGTGAAAGGCAGTACTGAATAATAGCTTCGTACCAAGAATCTTCTGGATGCATTCCCAGAAATGTGAAACGAAACGACCATCTCTGTTTGAAATGATGGTCTTAGGAATCCCATATAGCCTAATAATTTCCTTGACATATAATTGAGCCAGTTGCTCAATCGAATAAGTCATTTTAATTGCTAGAAAATGGGCGGATTTGGTTAATCCACAATTACCCATATGGCGTCATAGCCATTTGTTGTCTTGGGTAATCCTGCTATAAAGTCCATAGAGATATCTTCCCATTTCCATTCTGGAATTTGGACAGGCTGCAGTAATCCTCCCGGTCTCTGATGTTCTGCTTTAACCCTCTGACAGGTCAGACAGGTACCGACATACTGAGCCACATCTCTTTTCATACCGGACCACCAAAATTTCTTTTTCAAATC
The DNA here is from genome assembly GCF_018446385.1 of Zingiber officinale. Lineage (NCBI taxonomy): Eukaryota > Viridiplantae > Streptophyta > Magnoliopsida > Zingiberales > Zingiberaceae > Zingiber > Zingiber officinale. The sequence goes on from NC_055992.1 coordinate 61,813,336, forward strand.
TTGGTACATTTTGGTGGATCCTGGGTGCATTGCATAGGGCGTTGAATGAGCTTCCTCTAGTATCCTTCTTCGCAACTCTGGATCCCCGGGAATACATAATCGATCCCTGAAGTATAATATTCCATTGTCCGCGATCCGAAATCTGTCATTCTTTCCTTCTAGGGTTTCTTGTTTAATCCTTTGGAGACTTTGGTCACTGGTTTGTTTCTCTAATAGATTATCGAATAATGTGGGTGCTATGGTCATGGTAGAGAGCTGCCCAGACATATTTTCGATTCATTGACTGGTAATATCTCTCGGTTTCCCAATAATTTCGAACACTGGTTCGCCTTTAGCATCAGATATAGCTTTGGCATATTGACTAAAAGTAGGTAACTGACCTGTGACGACAGTAGTGGCGTTTGCCACATCTTCTTTAGTAAACGAGAAAACCCTGGCGTTCGTTGTAGTTGGCGGAGCTTCCAATCTCCCTTGGCTAATCGGTGTTCCTTCAATGGTAGCTTGCATCTGATGTAGTTGTGAGGGGGTACTCTTGTTTTGGTTGTTCTGCTGGGGTGGTACCTGGAACCGGTTAGTGCAGTCTCTGGCCAGATGTCCTTCCCCTCCGCAATTATAGCACCTTCTTGTACCCTTGTGACATATTCCAGGATGCAGCTTTCCGCAAATTGTGCACTGAGGGTACTTCGGTTGCTTATTCAGTGAGATACCTTTTGCATTGTCCCACTGTTTCCTTTTTCCAGTAGAGGTCCCTTTCCAGCTTGTTTTGCTACCTGAGGGTCTCTGTCCTTCTGTTCGGGCCTGACTCTTATTCCCGTTCATTGCTTTCTGATAATGTTCTGTGATGAGGGCACTGCTGACCAACTCCTCTGTAGTCTGAGGTCTATTAACTCCGCTGGCCACGTTCAGTGCTATTTCGGGTCGAAGCATCTTCAACATCAGTCTGATCCTTTCTCTTTCTGTGCGAACCAATTCTGGACATAGGCGTGCCAAACGGTTGAAGTGTTTTACTGCTTCGTTCACTGATAGGTCACCTTGCCGAAACTCGGTGAACTCGTCATAGTGCCAGTTCGTCACTTGCATATGGAAGAACTCTTCGAAGAACTCTGTCTCGAAGTCCGTCCAGTTCATCAGATTAATCTGTCTCTTTGCTTTTACCCTTTCCCACCACATCCTTGCGTCTCCGGAAAAACTGAATGATACACACTTGATCTTTTCCGTTACGGGCCAGTCGAGTAATTCCACTATGTTTTCCACTGTCTTGAACCAGGCCTGAGCGTCCCATGGCTCGCAAGTACCTGAGAAATTTTCCAGCTTCAGCCTTAGCCACTGTATCAAGTAGGTCTCCTGTCTGACCACTGGGGCAGGGGCTATCGGTGGTACTGGTGCAACTACTGGGATGACGGGCGCTGCATTCTGATTTACTGGCGGGGTGGCAGGATTTTCTTGCTGACCCATCAAAGTCGTGATCAGCTGCTGTTGCTCCGTGATCTGACGCTGGAGGTCGGTAACTATCTGAGTCAGATCTAGTGGAGTAGCTGCCTCGTCTGTTCGGGTAGTACGTCTTCTAGCCATGCTTTTCTTCATTAAATAACAATAATTTATCGTTATTTCTATCCAGGCTAAAATAAGATCGTTATTATTCCTATCCTACCATCATGCATACCTAAACTAGGACTGTGACTTAACATCATAAAACAAAATAAGAAATCATGCATAATATTAAAGCATCATAAAAAAAAAATTTAATTTTTAAGCATATAGATTCTTACTTGGAGCGGCAGGATGGAGACTTGACATGTGTGTAGTGAAAAGGCTAACCTGGCTCTGATACCAAAACTGTGTACCTCTTGATAATATGATATGAATTTACCTAGGTGTTCACACTTGCATGTTGCCTATAGCTTGATTTTCTCCTTATGAGTGGTTCGGCCATTATGAGTTTAAAAGCTTAGATATGCCTCACATGATGCGTTATGAATTAGGAAATGTTATTTACTAATGCTATGCATGATTGTACCTTTTATGATGTGCTATGTGCCCAAAGATGCATGTTTTATGATATGATAGATGACATGTTCATTATGCTATGATCCATGCATGTGCTGTGTGCCCAAATATGCATGTTTTATGATATGATAGATGACATGTTCATTATGTATGCTTATGATCCATGCATGTGCTGTGTGCCCAAATATTCATGTTTTATGATATGATAAATGACATGTTCATTATGTATGCTTATGATCCATGCATGTGCTGTGTGCCCAAATATGCATGCTTTATGATATGGCAAATGGCATGCTCATTATGTATGTTTATGATCCATGCATGTGTTGTGTGCCCAAATATGCATGCTTTACTCCTCATGATATGATAAGATAAGATGTGTTATGTTATGATATGAACCATGATATGATATTTTACTTTGTATGGATTGTACCAAGGGTGGGCTCCATAAGCGCCCCTAGGCCGACGGACTATGAACGGGTCTAGTAAAGGGATGAACTCCTTAGTACGCCCCTAGGTCGACGGACTATGAACGGACCTAGATCCCTAGTAGGTTCGAGGCTAGCTACCCTGTCCCAGGGATTGCGCGCATTCATGTATATATGTGGTACAAGCCGGGCCCTCATGATGATATTATGTTCAAGTACTATATGCTATGTTTTAAAACATCTTGCATATGACATGACATATGTTTTAAAAGACATCTTGCATGATACGATTTATGATTTATAGGACATGATGATTTATGATATGATATAGCATGATGTTATTTATGAGCTGATATGATATGATTTACGACATGCTATGCTCTTATGATATTTGGATTTATGATATGATATAGCTGTTAGTTAGAGCCCTAGAGCCAATCATTTGATGATTGTATGGACTCATGTATATCATATTCATGTATATATATTAAGGCATTTGGTTTTTGGTTATTATGCTTATTTGTATTAGTGCCAGATAAAATAAGTATAGTAACGTCCTAGAGTAGAAAGGTTCCTACCTATATCAATCGATTGGTTGAATCGATAGTGAGATGTTATAGGGAACACTACTCTAAATCATTCCTAGTCGAGTATTAATATTCAGGGACAATGTTAATACAATAAGACTAGCATGTAGGTCAGCTCGATGACTTGATCTCACAAGTCATGGATATAGAGATATCAAGCTGACACATGGGTATGCATTAGAGAATGTATACTGAATGACCCGCCATGAGAAAGTATCATGGATCGTTATATGAGTGTCATATACTTTCTCATGTGGCTATTAGTATGACTATTAGTCCTTAGACCTAAAGTGTAAAATACCGGAAAAATGGCGAATAATGATAAGGGAATTTTCTGGAATTTTTAGAAATTTTTCGGGAATTTTACGGAGCTCGTATGGACGAGTTTACGGGGATGAAAACGGGGCCCCGGGAAAGCCTGTTTAGGTTACCCCATTTAAACGAGGAAAAGATACATTTTTCCTTTTATTTTTCTTTTTTCTATTTCTTTACTTTATTCCTTCGTTCCCTGCCGGTGCTCTCACCCGACGCGTGCGCCTTCTCTTCTCCTCACGCGTGCCCTAACTGGCGCCGCAAACCGCCGCTGCCTCCCCTCCTCGCCAGCGACGCCCCTCTTCACTGCCGCCGTGACGCCAAGCGCCACAGCACACTGCCGACGCCGCTGCCCTCTCTCGACCCGAGCAGCGCAAGCGACACGCGAGCTAACACCAGCCGCGCCGCTCCTCTGCCCTAGCACCGACCGCGATTTCTTCTGCCCGACGCCGTCTGTGCCCTAGCCAACCGACGCCACTACCGGCGCCGATTCCCTAGCATCGGCTGTCGTCCCTCTGTTCCCTAGCATCTTCCCCGACGCGGAGCAGTGCCGGCCTTCTCTCCTCTTCCTCCATTCCGAGTTTCCCCAGCCGATTCTTCTCGGACGCCCTTTGCCCTAGTTTTGGTTTCACAGCCGCTGTTGCAACCTTGGACAGTGCCGACGATTACTGGTTTTCCGATCCGAGGTGCCACCTCTATGTGAATTGAGGTATAGTGTAGTAAATTGTTATACATAATTAATTAGGGTTATGTATTAAATTAGGGATAATTGAATTTGGAGTGGATTGCTAATTTAGGGATATGGATTTAGTGGACAGCAGCTGTTGGAGTTGATATGAGTGGAATATATGGATCAGGACTGATTCTTGGAGGTAGTTTGATCATGGTAACTCCGGCCTTGGATCAGTGGTGGTTTATCCCAATTTATGTAAGTTGCTATGGTTGATTATGCTTATGGCAAGTCCTAATTCGAATGCATTAGTTAGAATCGATTGAGGAGTTAAATGATCCAATTAGGGTTTATAATTGGATTTGGGTTTATGTTAGCTTCTCGAGGATTTGATTTAGCTAATTTATTTATATGTAATTAGCTAAATCTGGATGTCATGTTTTACAGGACTCTGATTTGCGACGAGTTGCCTTACGTGGGATTTCCTTTGCCACGCGCGATATTTGAGGCAGGTACCTCTTGACTTATCTTTTATGATAATGTCTTTGGATATGCATAGTATTTTATAACTACAAGCAATGAACATGTTTGTCTTTGGTATGTCACTGTTTGATATTCATAGCATGTTAGGTTTATCGCCTGTGACGTATTCATGCTTATATCATGTGATTTATTGCCATGAGTACTGTATTACCATGAGTATCTTAGTTTCTAGAATAAGTGACATACCATGTTTTATTGAGGTTAGGACTAGGTTCTGGACTTTTGGTTTCAGTCATGTGTATCGAGATTATCTGATACTTAGGTTTTATGCCATGACTGGCTTGTGTACCTCTATTTGTATATCATATATGATTCGTGTACCCTAGACCTTGATTCTTGATATGTGCATATTGTTGGTACGTATGTTATGGAAGGAGATATGTTTAGGATCTAGGTTGCTATACCATAGAGGACCTGTATGCCCTAGATCCGTGGATTGACCTACTGATACTGTGGTACCCATATTATGTATATATGGATTTTTCTATGCTGATCAGGATATTCCATACTTATTATGTTCAGGACATAGGTTTTTGATATTCTATCTGACCTGTGTATTCTAGATTTTGGTATGTGACCATCACTTTACAGTACCCATTTTGTATATATGGATATGGTTATGTTGATCAGTTTTTGTTATGCATAGTGACATGCATCATGATTGCATGCTGTGCGATTGTCGGCTCCACTATGGTTGAGCCCATCGCCAGTTACATATACTGCACACACCACCACTCATGGATTAGTGGTATATCAGACAGGTGTGTGGCGGTTCTGCTGTTTGGCTCCGTTGGTCTGAGGACTCAGCGTGGTAGCCGGCAGACAGTTCCGCTCTGTTTGGCTCCGCTGGCATTTAGTGTAGCAGTGTAGTAGCCGGCAGACGGTGGACTCTGTTTGGCTCCGTTGGTCAGGTGACTCAGCGTGGTAGCCGGCAGAGATTTCCTCCCCGTCATCGTGTACCGGGAGATGAGAGCATTGAGCTCCCCCATTTATGATTTGGGGTCACAGGACAGGTGTAACACCCCTAGAAAGCCTAGATAAGAAAGTAAGGATAATGAGAGTACAATGTAGTGAAAAGAAGGGGTAGATATTCTAAATTTAATATTAAAGATGGGAAGGATTTAGATGATTATGAAAGAAAATAAAGTTGAGAATATAAATCATCTATGCATGATTTATAATGTATGGAATTAATGTAGACAAAAGGAAGAAATATGAATACATGTATGAAATATTTATGCATAATGCATAATAGGGTAATATATGAATTATTATGTACAAAAGAAAATAAAACGTTAGAAGAGAGATTGAACCTTGGATCTCTTGTAAGGAACATGTATAGGATACCAAAGGGGATAGGAGAATTATTGATAAGGAGAGAGAGGACTAAGTAGTTAAGAATAAGAAAGGATTCTTTTTACTAAAAAGGAAAAGGGAGTAAAAAGAAGTAAAAATATACATAACCAAGTTTTGATCCTTGGTTCTCTTGTGGATACATGCATGTGTTAACCAAGTGGGATAGGAGAGGATATTGTAAGAGGAGAGATAGGAATTTTAATTAAAGGAAAGAAAAGAGAGAAATTAAGGGAGAACTCAAGAAGCATCTTCTCTAGAATATTCTTAACATTAAGAAGAGAAGTAAATAAGGAGGATGAATCAAGACAAGTTTCCTCCCCTCATTTTAGTATAAATAGGCATGGAGGGGTGACTTCAACTTCATCCTCACTCACTTTCCTCCTCTCCTCCCTTGGGTGCCGAAAACCCTCTCCCTTCCTCCTTTCTTCTTCTTGTTGCCGAGCAACACAAGAGGAAGAAACCTCTTCTTCCTCCTCACTCCCTCCCTCTTTTCTTTCTTGTTGTTGCCGAGCAACACAAGAGGAAGAGGTCTCTTCTCCCTCCTCCTCTCCACCAAAAGACCTAGCCACTCTTCTCCTCCATTGGTGCCGAGCAAGCAAGCAAGGAAGAAAGGTCCCCAAGCAAGTTCTCAAATCTAGGAAACTTAAGCGAAGAAGGTAAGCTTCCCCTCACCTGTGGTACAAGGCTTTTATGTGATTTTCGGATTTATAAGGATTAGAAAACCTAGGAAAGAATTTAAGAAAATTCGGCTAAAGAAAAGGTTTTCAAATCTAGGATGATTTAAACAAGACCTCATTTCATGATAAGATTTTCTATGCTATGTAGAAGGATTCCTTTCCATGATTTTATATTGATATGATGTATGATCAGAGGAGTATCTAACCTTAGGATTTCAACCAAAAATATTTTAAAGAGGTGAGTAAGATTATTGTCTAACCGAACTAGTGCAAAGGTTCCTTCTATGAAATGCTATACATAATGTTATGTCATATGCCATGATATGTGATAGCATAGGAAATGCTAAACATAATGAGGAGAAAATGAAATTATGTTATATGCCATGATATGTGATAGCATAGGAAATGCTATACATAATGTTATATAATATGCCATGATATGTGATAGCATAGGAAATGCTAAACATAATGAGGAGAAAATGAAATTATGTTATATGCCATGATATGTGATAGCATAGGAAATGCTATACATAATGTTATGTAATATGCCATGATATGTGATAGCATAGGAAATGCTAAACATAATGAGGAGAAAATGAAATTATGTTATATGCCATGATATGTGATAGCATAGGAAATGCTATACATAATGTTATGTAATATGCCATGATATGCGATAGCATAAGGAAATGCTATACAAAATAAAGAAATGAAATTATGTTATGTAATATGCCATGATATGTGATAGCATAGGAAATGCTATACATAATGAAAAGAAATGCATGAAAGATGGTTAAGGACATGATATGATAGTTATGCATGATAAGTTATTTTTGTATGGGTTTGTACCATGGGTGGGCTCCGTAAACGCCCCGGGGTCGATGGAGTAAGACTCGGGCCTCGTCAATAATGGGTCTCTGAATGCCCTAGGTCGATGGAGTAAGACTCGGGCCTAGTATGTATGCATGATAGGGTTCAAGACTTGCTACCTTGGACCTACCTATGAAGCGCGCGTATTATGTATGTGGTACAAACCGGGATCCCCTTAATGATGATATTAATTTCAAGTACTTATTAGTATAAGTTTTCAAATTCATGATGCATTGCCTACATATGTACTTGAATTATCTGATGATTAGATATAATGTCATGTGATAATATGATATGAATATGATACCCTTGTATGTTGTATGCTTATGATATTACGCATGATATTGATATACGATGATTTTCGATTTCAGTGAGTAGGAAAGGAACTTACTGAGCCATGAGTGCTCATAGCTTACTTTCCTTGTACCGCAGATAAAAGAGAAAGCTGGATGTACAACGGAGCAGCAGGAGGAGCAGATAGTGATGTGTGTGGTGGTGGCTCGGCAAGAACGATTCGGACAAATTTAATATTTTTAGTTATAAGTTCAATATATGCACATTTGAACAAATCAGAATATGTGATATTATGCTTAATAAATTAAATTCTTTAAAGTTTTTATTCTTCCGCTGTTATAGTAAAACATGTACGTAAGTAGTATAAGAACGTAGCGCCGCCTTTGGTTGGGTAAGAAGGGTGGGGCGTTACAACAGGAGTACTCCGACAGCATCCTGTCCACTCGGTCACTCATCAAGAGTAGTGACGACAGAGTGCACGGTTGTCACAGCCCTACCCACTCGGTCTCACCATTTGTGTGTGAGATGACTGACTGGCGTCAGGGGTGACCAGGACGCATCATTAGCATCATATACATTGATGCATTTATATTTTTATGATTGTGTTTGCTGCATTTTGGTTGGATACATACTTTTGACCTGCATACAGGATTATTGACACTTTCGGTTTGACGACCCTTTTGTCTGGATAGGAGTTCCTGGTGAGTACAGCTTCCTCAGTTACCTTTCAGTTTGCGTATTCCCTATATATGATTAGGAAGCTGTATTCCATGTTTGTTGCTGTTAGATATATCTTACTACTCATGTCCATTGGTATTCGCTGAGTTGTTGAACTCACCCCCCGTTGATACTATCTTTTTCAGGTACCAGGTTGGTTTTGGTGTCGCTTGGAGTATCCTGTCTGCTGGTCTCCACGTCACATCAGAAGACTTATCGGTTCACGTATGTTTTGTTTGTTTTATGTATCAGTTTGTTTAGCTCTGTACTCTGGTTTTATTTTTAGAGTGTTGACGTTGATATGTGGTGTTTTGTATTTGTTATTGGTTGTGTAAGCCTAGCCGGCTAGCAGTTTTGTGATTTGGTCTTGGTACAGCCGAGTGGGCTGCTTTATTTTTAACTGCGTGGTTGTGTCAGCCAGAGGCTGAATTTGATATTAACTGCGTGGTGTTTGTTTTCTTTTATTGTTATTATTCCAGCCGCATGTGGCTGAGGTATATAGTGCTTGTAGAAAAGTTTCAGATTGTCCACTGTACAGGGGAGATGCTGCCGAAATTTCTTCGGACAGAGACTCCTCTGGGGCGTGACAATTAAGTGGTATCAGAGCAGGTATACGATACTTGCTATGTGTTCTGGATTTTCGAGATTTATCTGATATCAATTTATTTGGTATCAGAGATCGACTTACGTGTCTTATTTTTCCGGTGTTTCAGATTTTGTGTTTTGGTCTTCTCGATGTGACTTTTCGGGTTTTGGGACCTGGCAGCAGCAGGACATCTCCAAGCTTTTGGAGGTATGTTGGTATACTGTTATCCTACATTTTTTGTTAGTATATGCACTGTTGACTATTACTGTTTATGACCTGTATTAGCACTCTTACTGGTACCTGTCTAGTTGATATAGCATATATTTTATGTATTAGGTAAAACCCTGATGATGATCGACCTTGATAGAGATTAAGGGTTACAGTTTCTGGTGATTTATCATATCATACACCAGTAGTTTGTAGCTTCTGTTATTTCTAGTTGGTTAGCAGATTGAGGCATATACAAGCCTCTGTCATTATTAGCTAGGTAGTGAGTAGTATTTATATCTTTATGATGACCTAGCCAGTAGTATACCATGTTATTTTAGTAAATTTCATCAGTAAATATTGATTTACTCTTGTTAGATCTGTCAGTAGAAGATAGATTGACGTTTGTTTGATTTGGGTAGTTGTGATCGATTTACCTTAGATGCTTGTAGAGGCTTTATTTATTCTTGATTAGTTAGAAGATGATCGATTAGTTGTGTTGATCCGATCAATAGCAGATTAACCTACTTTACTTTTAGATGTCTGAATCTTTGGCTTGTATGTGCTTAATTGATATCTAGAGCACATTTGAGTATAAGTTTTGTACTGACGTGGAAAAGACGGAGTTGATCGTATATCATTGTCGATTTTGATCAGACTATAGAGGATCGATGTATCCTATTCTATGGGTACTTTAATTTTAGACGGTATGTATCTAGTTGGATAACTTAGAAGGTGACCCTGCCGTTTCGGAATGTCAGGTTGATTGGGTCAAATATGCTGATTCTGCATATCTATGATGGGTACATATGATTGTTATAAGTTGAAGGAGTTCTATGATGGATAGTTCAATTGTGGATAGTGTGGGTATTCCCATCTAGATATGGTTATTGTAGGTTCCTTGTGGATTACAGCTTCTTAGTTAGCTGTACGTGTCTGATTGACATATCTGGGGTATCTTGTTGATTTTTTGTGATTTGTGAATGCACCTGGGTTTTAGTATGCCTTATTGGAAGTATACGTTGATTATACTCTTGGCATGTGTGTATATATGTCAGGTGAGTGTTGTTTGAGGTGTATTGTCGATTATACCTATATTGATATGCGCACACGGGTTCGGTATACATTGTTGGAGGTATCACGGTGATTTATACCTGTGATGTGAGTATTTTTTTGGTGTGTACTAATTGGAGGATTATGTCGATCATACATATGTTGTGTGTGCACGTGTGTCAGATGTATGGTTGGTAGCATCATGATGATTCTACCTATGTTAAATGTAGAATGTTAAATGTCTACATTATGATATTGGTTGTTTTACCCTATCAACTAATTCTCCCATTAGTGGGTGACCGACCCACTAGGAGGATGATAGAGTTGACTATGGATTTGATTTGCTTACTGGGTGGTTATACCCTAGGCTACCCACAGTGATCTATGGTAGAGAGATCTTGTGCAGTCTCTAGCTAGATAGTTAGGTACTTTGGGCACTTTTGTATTGCCACATGTTATGGATCGTTTGTGGTAGAGCGTAGCTTCCACATATTCTGGATTCCCACATATTTAGGGATTGTTTTGTAGTGGAGCATTGCTCCTACATATTGCGGATTGTTTGTAGCGGAGCATTGCTCCCATATTTATTGTGGATACATATTTTGAATTATTTGTGGTGGAGCGTTGCTCCCACATATGGAGGATTTCTTGTGGTAGAGCGTTGCTCCCACATATGTGGTATTTCGTGTGATAGAGCATTGCTCTCACACTGGAGGTTCTATTCTTTGGTGATTATATATCGTTGGTGATTAGATCTGTTTATTGTTGAGGATCTTATGGTTAGGAATGTCTGTGATACAGACATGATGTGTTTTGGTTTTACCAGTAGAGCTTACGGAGCCCTAGATGTTATCATGGACTCGATGATTTTAGTATTCCCAGGATGTTTGGATTGGTTTCCATTGTCTTTGTTGTCGATGTTGTGATTTATGACGGATCTGAGTTGAGTCACGTACACTACTTTTGCTTAGATCTAGAGATGTTTCGACGAGAACATCTATATGTGATGATCAGTAGTGCTTATTTGGATTGTCTTATGTGATGATGATTGAGACACATGGTCACCAGTAGGAGTATACCGTGATTCCACAGGAGATCGAGGTTATTACCGTTGGGAGTAGACGGAGTCGATATAAGAGGCTCGCAACTTCCTTTGTTTGGCTCGATATTTCCGGAGATATGTTGAGGGTTTCTCACGGATTGCTATGCTACTTACACGCCTGATCAGGAAAGGCGTGAATTTCACTTGGACTGAGGTTTGCAAGACCAGCTTATAGGAGCTGAAACGGAGTTTAGTGTCGGCTCCGATTTTTTTTTTGTTTTACCTTCTGGAGAGGACGGATTCGTGCTCTACACCGACGCGTCTCTACAGGGTTTGAGCGCTGTTCTGATGCAGCACGATAGAGTAGTCTCCTATGCTTCTCGTCGGTTGAAGGAGCATGAGAAGAACTACCTTGTACATGATCTGGAGCTAGTCGCCATTATTTTTGCCATGAAGATTTGACGGCATTATTTATGTGGCATTACATTTGAGATTCTCACTGACCATAAGAGTCTCAAATATCTATTTACTTAGAAGGAACTTAATCTCCTACAGAGGAAATGGATGAAGTTTCTGAAGAATTATGTCTGGACCTTTACCCCTCAAGGCCCAACTCGGAAAACCTGGAATCAAGTCTGTGGCCACAACTCGGTGACATGCTAAAGTCCCTCTGGACTTCAAGCTGAATGCATCGGCAACCACATTAAGTTCCTTCTAAGTAAGGACAGACAGAGCAGGGTACTCTGGTTACCATGGTTGCTCAGTCGTCGATCGGGACGAGGATCCGAGAGCCCTAAGCTGCTGAGCAGTATTTGCAGTTTGTTTGCAGCCAGATAGCTTCCGGGCAGCAGACCGAGTTCACACGAGACGAGGAGGGTGTTGTATACTTCTGAGGCGGATTGGGCGTACCGCAGTCTCACCCGGTCTTATAGGAGTTACGTCAGGAGGCTCATCGCTCACGATGTGCTATCCATCCAGGCGGGACTTGCATGTAACGGGATTTAAGGTGTTCCTATTGGTGGAACGATATGAGGGAAGACATCGCGTAATTTGTAACGAGAGGTCTTGTCTGTCAGCAGGTGAAGGCAGAACACCAGATACATGCTGGATTATTTTAGTGGAACCCTATTCCTGAGTGGGAATGGGAACGCATTACCATGGACTGGTGGTGGGTTTGCCGAGGACACGATGAGGCCATGACGCGATTTGGGTAATCGTCGAGCGATTAACCAAATCTGTGCACTTCTTAGCGATCCGGAAGACTGATTTCCTGGATCGATTGGTAGATCTATTTTGTCGGGAGATCATCAGATCACGTGATGTCCCGTTGACTATTATTTCGGATAGAAACCCCTGGTTCACGTCTCGTTTTTGACAGAGTCTGCAGCAGACCTTGGGCACACAGCTCTGTTTCAGTACAGTTTTCCATCCTCAGACAGATGGATAGTCACAGAGGACCATTCAGACTCTAGAGGACTTGCTAAAGTCTTGTGTATTGGATTTTGGAGGTTGGGGAGGCCCAGATGTTGGGACCTCATAGAGCTCAGCATGGGGCAGAGTTGGACCGTACTGTCTGACGGAGGATGTCAGAGGCGTAGGACTGCCAGAAGAGTTATGCTGATTGGAGACGCATATCCCTAGCCTTCTCTATTTGTGACCATGTATTTTTGTGAGTTTTCACCCACGGAAGGAGTGAAGAAATTTGGCTTCAGAGGAAAGCTAGCTCTGTGATACATTAGACCTTTCCAGATCTCGGAAAGGATTGGAGCGGTAGCTTACCGGTTGGCACCACCACCGTCTCTGGCAGGAGTTCACGATGTATTCTACGTATCTATGTTGCGGAGATATGTGCCCGACCCGACGCATGTGCTGGCTGATATTCCAGTTCCAGTTCAGCCTGATATTTCATATGAGGAGATTCCGGTACGGATTTTTGGACCGGAAAGAGTGTCAGTTGCGGAACAAGACTATCCGGCTGGTTAAAGTCGGATGGCAGCATCATTCGGACGAGGAGGCTATTTGGGAGCTCGAGGATACTATCCGAGCTCGATACCCCATTTTTCATTTGAGATATGTGATTTTATTTATCGTTCAGCATTTATACTCGTTACCTGTTGTTGGTATTTGCTGACGGTAGATAACGAAATTTGGGGACCAAATTTTTATTAGTGGGGGAGAATGTAAAATACCGGAAAAATGGCGAATAATGATAAGGGAATTTTCTGGAATTTTTAGAAATTTTTTGGGAATTTTACGGAGCTCGTATGGACGAGTTTACGGGGATGAAAACGGGGCCCCGGGAAAGCCTGTTTAGGTTACCCCATTTAAACGAGGAAAAGTTACATTTTTCCTTTTATTTTTCTGTTTTCTATTTCTTTACTTTATTCCTTCGTTCCCTGCCGGTGCTCTCACCCGACGCGTGCGCCTTCTCTTCTCCTCACGCGTGCCCTAACTGGCGTCGCAAACCGCCGCTGCCTCCCCTCCTCGCCAGCGACGCCCCTCTTCACTGCCGCCGTGACGCCAAGCGCCACAGCACACTGCCGACGCCGCTGCCCTCTCTCGACCCGAGCAGCGCAAGCGACACGCGAGCTAACACCAGCCGCGCCGCTCCTCTGCCCTAGCACCGACCGCGATTTCTTCTGCCCGACGCCGTCTATGCCCTAGCCAGCCGACGCCACTACCGGCGCCGATTCCCTAGCATCGGTTGCCGTCCCTCTGTTCCCTAGCATCTTCCCCGACGCCGAGCAGTGCCGGCCTTCTCTCCTCTTCCTCCATTCCGAGTTTCCCCAGCCGATTCTTCTCGGACGCCCTTTGCCCTAGTTTTGGTTTCACAGCCACTGTTGCAACCTTGGACAGTGCCGACGATTACTGGTTTTCCGATCCGAGGTGCCACCTCTATGTGAATTGAGGTATAGTGTAGTAAATTGTTATACATAATTAATTAGGGTTATGTATTAAATTAGGGATAATTGAATTTGGAGTGGATTGCTAATTTAGGGATATGGATTTAGTGGACAGCAGCTGTTGGAGTTGATATGAGTGGAATATATGGATCAGGACTGATTCTTGGAGGTAGTTTGATCATGGTAACTCCGGCCTTGGATCAGTGGTGGTTTATCCCAATTTATGTAAGTTGCTATGGTTGATTATGCTTATGGCAAGTCCTAATTCGAATGCATTAGTTAGAATCGATTGAGGAGTTAAATGATCCAATTAGGGTTTATAATTGGATTTGGGTTTATGTTAGCTTCTCGAGGATTTGATTTAGCTAATTTATTTATATGTAATTAGCTAAATCTGGATGTCATGTTTTACAGGACTCTGATTTGCGACGAGTTGCCTTACGTGGGATTTCCTTTGCCACGCGCGATATTTGAGGCGGGTACCTCTTGACTTATCTTTTATGATAATGTCTTTGGATATGCATAGTATTTTATAACTACAAGCAATGAACATGTTTGTCTTTGGTATGTCACTGTTTGATATTCATAGCATGTTAGGTTTATCGCCTGTGACGTATTCATGCTTATATCATGTGATTTATTGCCATGAGTACTGTATTACCATGAGTATCTTAGTTTCTAGAATAAGTGACATACCATGTTTTATTGAGGTTAGGACTAGGTTCTGGACTTTTGGTTCCAGTCATGTGTATCGAGATTATCTGATACTTAGGTTTTATGCCATGACCGGCTTGTGTACCTCTATTTGTATATCATATATGATTCGTGTACCCTAGACCTTGATTCTTGATATGTGCATATTGTTGGTACGTATGTTATGGAATGAGATATGTTTAGGATCTAGGTTGCTATACCATAGAGGACCTGTATGCCCTAGATCCGTGGATTGACCTACTGATACTGTGGTACCCATATTATGTATATATGGATTTTTCTATGCTGATCAGGATATTCCATACTTATTATGTTCAGGACATAGGTTTTTGATATTCTATCTGACCTGTGTATTCTAGATTTTGGTATGTGACCATCACTTTACAGTACCCATTTTGTATATATGGATATGGTTATGTTGATCAGTTTTTGTTATGCATAGTGACATGCATCATGATTGCATGCTGTGCGATTGTCGGCTCCACTATGGTTGAGCCCATCGCCAGTTACATATATTGCACACACCACCACTCATGGATTAGTGGTATATCAGACAGGTGTGTGGCGGTTCTGCTGTTTGGCTCCGTTGGTCTGAGGACTCAGCGTGGTAACCGGCAGTTCCTGCTTGGCTCACCGGCATTTAGTGTAGCGGTAGTAGCCGGACGGTGGACTCTGTTTGGCTCCGTTGGTCAGGTGACTCAGCGTGGTAGCCGGCAGAGATTTCCTCCCCGTCATCGTGTACCGGGAGATGAGAGCATTGAGCTCCCCCATTTATGATTTGGGGTCACAGGACAGGAGTACTCCGACAGCATCCCGTCCACTCGGTCACTCATCAGGAGTAGTGACGAAAGAGTGCACGGTTGTCACAGCCCTACCCACTCGGTCTCACCATTTGTGTGTGAGATGACTAACTGGCGTCAAGGGTGACCTGGACGCATCATTAGCATCATATACATTGATGCATTTATATTTTTATGATTGTGTTTGCTGCATTTGGTTGCTGCATTTTGGTTGGATACATACTTTTGACCTGCATACAGGATTATTGACACTTTCGGTTTGACGACCCTTTTGTCTGGATAGGAGTTCCTGGTGAGTACAACTTCCTCAGTTACCTTTCAGTTTGCGTATTCCCTATATATGATTAGGAAGTTGTATTCCATGTTTGTTGCTGTTAGATATATCTTACTACTCATGTCCATTGGTATTCGCTGAGTTGTTGAACTCACCCCCCGTTGATACTATCTTTTTCAGGTACCAGGTTGGTTTTGGTGTCGCTTGGAGTATCCTGTCTGCTGGTCCCCACGTCACATCAGAAGACTTATCGGTTCACGTATGTTTTGTTTGTTTTATGTATCAGTTTATTTAGCTCTGTACTCTGGTTTTATTTTTAGAGTGTTGACGTTGATATGTGGTGTTTTGTATTTGTTATTGGTTGTGTAAGCCTAGCCGGCTAGCAGTTTTGTGATTTGGTCTTGGTACAGCCGAGTGGGCTGCTTTATTTTTAACTGCGTGGTTGTGTTAGCCAGAGGCTGAATTTGATATTAACTGCGTGGTGTTTGTTTTCTTTTATTGTTATTATTCCAGCCGCATGTGGCTGAGGTATATAGTTCTTGTAGAAAAGTTTCAGATTGTCCGCCGTACAGGGGAGATGCTGCCGAAATTTCTTCGGACAGAGACTCCTCTGGGGCGTGACATGAAGTCACCATAGATCCCTACATAAGGAGTTATGTACTTTGGTTTCGTCAAACGTCACCCGTAACAGGGTGGACTATAAAGGCGATTACTGGGTATGTAACAAATTATGCAGAGGGATGTGAGTGATGTAGATGGGATCTATCCCTCCCATATGACGGGAGCGACATCAATATTCTTGATAGAGTTAGACCACGAAGTGCATGGCCATGCCCAAATGAGTCAACATTAGATGTTGAGCTCATTTGATCGAGTGAGTCTACTTGGAGTTCAAGATTTAGATTGATTAGAGGATGACACGGTCTATGCCTCACATTGATCAATCTAGATGTCTAGGATAGAAGGACAATGTCACATATTTTGTGAGGAGTCACAATTGGTAGTCACAAGGTGATGTCGGAATTCGACATTCTTGTAACTTGGGTAGTAATGATGTGTTGCTAGATACCGCTCATTACTTATGCTCCTAAATGGGTTTAGGGCATTGCCAATGTTACAAGAACCTATAGGGTCACACTAAGGACAATTAGATGGAGATTTGGTTCATATGATGAACCAAGAGGATTAGATTCATTTGATGAATAATATTGGATTAAGAGTAATCCAAATTGGGCTAATTGAGTTGGATTCAAGTTGATTCATGTATTCAATGAGTCTAATTTAGATTATGACTCATTAAATCAACTTAATTTAATGAATTAGATTCATTATATTAAGTTGGCTTGAATCATATGGTTGGATTAGATCAACCATGAGAGAGATTTGATCAAGTTTGACTTGATTTGAGAGGAAGAGAAAAAGTCATGTTTAACTTGACTTTTTGCCACATCACTAGTGAGTTGGCAAGTTGTGGACCAATAGGATTGCTCCACATCATCAATGTGTGACACCTCATGGAGGTTACAAGCCTCCATAGCATTTAATGTGGCCGGCCCACATTAAATGAGGAGGTTACACTTGTTGCCATGTCATTTAGTGAGGTGGCAAGATGTGGACCAATAGTGTTGATCCACATCATCCTAGAGTGCCACCTCATGGGGGTTACAACTCTTAATGGTCTCCACATTAATTGGAATTAATGTGGGGGTTACACCTCCTAGAGTGGCCGGCCACTTGATGGCTAAGGGGTTGTTTGAATTTCCTCTCATTGATTTCAATTCACTCTTCTTCTCCCTTGGGTGCTCTCTCTTCTCCTCCCATTCCTTGGCCGAACACTCCATTGGTGCTAGCACACCTTGTGTTTTGGTCATCTCCTTCTACTTGTGTCCGTGTGGATACATATAGAGGTTGTCTACTTCGACAACTAGAGATTCGGCGACATCTTGGACAAGCGGGAACGCGAAGGGCTTCGCTACAAGGGTAATGATCTTAACTTTAGTGTAGATCTAAAGTTTTTACAAACTCGTACAAGAAAAAGGTTTTTCGAAAAATTTTGTTTACGAATCTTTGCACGAGATCCATGGCTTTGGGTGACTCGGGGTTTCCGCGACGCGAAAAAACGGTTTTCGCGACCCGACGAACCCAACAGTGGTATCAGAGCCACGTGCAAAGACTTGTACGAGTTCGTTTGTATTTTTATGAAAAATATACCTTCTGTGATTTTCTGTAAAAATTGAGTTTTTAGAGTTTTTAGAGTTTTTATGAGTAATTTTTCCGTAGAAGCGAAGCACAAGTGTCTCGGCACTTGTAGGCTTCGGCTACCGGAAAGTTTTCTTTTAAACGGCTTCGTTTTGCCCCAAATCCGTTTGGGACAGCGGGGTCGGGTGCCATTAGATCGCAAAGGAGCAACTCACGATGGTTAGATCGTGGGTAGGGGCATTGCCCCTAACCCCGCAAGGGAATTTGCTCCGCGATTGCACCCGAAATCGCTAAAAACGAACCCGCCGGGAAGATTTTTCCGAAACGGCAATGTCTCGACCCAAATCGTTTTGGGACAGCGGGTTTAGGCGCTATTGGATCGCAAAGGAACCCTCGCGATGGTTAGATCGCGGGTAGGGGCGCTGCCCCTGGGCCCCGCAAGGGGATCCGTTCCGCGATTGCGCCCGAAACCGCTAAACGGGACCGCCGGGAAATTTTACTCATAAAAATTGAAAAAATTATTTTTAAAATTATAGAAAATTATGAAAATATATAATTTTGAATTATATATTAATTTGTGATAGTCATGTCCCAAAATACCCAATAAGATTGGATTTGTGTTGTAATTCATAATACGACCTGCGTGCCGTCATATGTATTTTTATTTATTTTTTCCATGGCCTGCGCGTCGTGCCTTTCTCTTATTCTGGTTGTAAATTAGATTTAGACTCGAATGTAACTCGAGTTTCAAATTGTAATGTACAAATTGGAGCGGTGGAGGGTCCACACGAGACGGAGTTCCGAGGCGGGCACGAGCAACACAAGGTGGTCAAAGGGAGGAGCTTGGAGAAGCTGTTGACCCTAGGTTGACCATTCGATCTTCTCATTAGCTTGAGAAGATCATAGTAGGGCCATGACTAAATCACAAATAGATTAATTAATTAATTGTTATGTATCTGATGCATGTTTAATAATTAATTAATTAATTAGTGCCTTAACGATTAGATTAGATCTAAGTCGTGCACATGATGCACCCTTGCGATTAGATTAGATCTAAGTCGTGCACAAGATGCATCCTTCTCGATTAGATTAGATCTAGATCGAACCAACTCTAAATGCCTAACCGTGTCGTGATACCTATCACTACCTCGATCACATGTATTGTTGAATCTGCCAAAGCAGAGCAATACATATTATCTTGGTAGGGTACGGAGGGACAATCTTGGTCCCGCCTATCAACGCATGGGTGAATACAAACTCAATTAGATTGAGTATTCCTAATTACTCGGTTGGATCGAGTCAACTATAGGCATTCTTCCAATAGTTGGAAAGGTAGGACAAAATCACGTTTATATTAACTCTCGGGCATGTTAGCCAAAGCTAACTCGAGTTTTAATATAAATATGGATCTTGATCCTATAAACAAGAGTTGCATAGAGATGTAATTGGTAATCGTTACCTACCGATCATACTAAGCCTTGGGCGTATTAGCCAAAGCTATCTCAAGGGTTAGTATGATGTGAATCTTGTCCCACAAGAATTATAGTATTCAGTGGGAGCATCATTTAGTTAAAGGCCTAATTAAATGATTTTAAAATAATATGATATTTATTTCTACAAATTTTCTATTCTAGATAACCATGACGTCGAACACGAATTCCTTCTCCCTGCGATCTGTCCTTGAGAAGGACAAGCTCAACGGAGCGAATTTCCTGGACTGGTACAGGAACTTGAGAATAGTTCTCACCCAAGAACGTAAACTGTACGTTCTGGAGCAGCCCATTCCGGAGGCTCCTCCTGCCACTGCCACGCGAGCAGACCAAGATGCTTACAAGAAGCATCAAGATGACGCATTAGATGTGTCCTGTCTTATGCTCGCGACCATGAACTCTGAGCCTCAGAAGCAACATGAGTTGATGGGCGCTTACGATATGTTTGAGCATCTTTGTCACCTATATCAAGGACAAGCAAGGCACTGGAAGAGGAACTCCAAAGAATACCTGGAAGATCTTAAGAAGAAGAGAAATAAGATTTCTACTTCAGATATACATGTTATAGAAGTCAACCTCTCTATTTCTTCATCGTGGGTATTAGATACCGGATGTACTTCGCACATTTGTACTAATGTACAAGCGCTGAGGAATAGCAGGGCATTGATGAAGGGTGAGATAGACCTACGAGTAGGCAATGGAGCACGAGTTGCTGCTATTGCTGTAGGAACTTATCATCTATCTCTTCCCTCTGGGCTTGTACTAGAATTAGATGATTGTTGTTATGTGCCTGCCTTGACTAAGAACATTATATCAGTTTCTTGTTTGGACAAGAAAGGATTCTCGTTTATAATAAAGAATAAATGTTGTTCTATCTATTTAAACGATATGTTCTATTGTAGTGCACCTCTGATAAACGGACTCTATATTCTAGATCTAGAGAGCCCTATCTATAACGTTAGTACCAAGAGGTTCAAATCGAACGATATGTTCTATTGCTATTGCTATAACAGTAGCATGATGTTATTTATGAGCTGATATGATATGATTTTCAAGATGACATGCTATGCTCTTATGATATTTTGATTTATGATATGATGTAGCATGATGTTCCTTATGATTTATGATATGACATGCTATGCCCTTATGATGTTAGATGATCATATTTGTATGGTTGTATGCTTATGTGTTTATACATTGATATATGGATTTTGTGAGTAGGAAAGGATCTTACTAAGCCTGTGAGCTTATAGCTTACTTTCCTTGTACCACAGAAAAGGGAAAAGAATGGATGACCTAAGGGAGCTGCAAGAGAGGCAAGGAGATGTGTGTGGTGGTGGCTCGGCTAAGGCAAAAGAAGACCTGCTTAAGTTATTTGGTTATGTTAACATGGACTAGTGTGTTATGTTATTGTCTGTATGACTTCAAGATATTCTTAAATGTTTTATTTTTGAAAGAAATATTAATATGCATATAAGCTTCCGCAAATAAAAATGGTTAAGTACGTAACCCCGCACCCTACTAGCAGGAGGGGCGGGCGTTACATAAACCTCATACCAAAACTGAAACACATATAACAGAACTTAAACTAAATGCTAAAAGAAAATTTGAAATTGTACAGTAAGCTCCAACTCAAGCTAAAACCTGCTAGGATCTTCTCTTCAAACCTATGTAAAGCTTGTTTTGTTCCATGGCATACTAGAACAAGAACTTAATGGATCTACACATGTTGATTTGTTTCTAACCGAGCATAGCCTAAGGGAAAATTACTACTGCTATCAAAGTTTACACATGTTACACTAAAGCATGCTATCAACAGGTCTGCAAATTCTGAATCGTTTCCCAGCATAGCAAGGCATAAGGAGAATAAAATACTATTACTATAAAAGAAATTGATGCATGAAGATGGTGGAAGACCTGTGACCCTAAAAGCATGGCAATTAAATTTATCTGATACTAACTTATAAGCTAGCAAGAGCCTTTCTGCAAATACACACAAAGTATCCAAAGAAGGAAACAACCCTTGTTGTTTGTTTATTATTCTGGTAAGCAATTGACCTTTTGGCTGTTAGAATATATATGTGAATTTGGTTTTCATTTCTTGAATCACTCAAATTTTGATGTTCTAGAAAAAATAATTAAGGTTTCTTGTGTCATTTTACTGTTTGCAGGATTTGGATAAACTTAATTTGAACAATCTGGTCCTTCTGTTTAGTGGCATGGCAGGAGAACCAAAAGAGACCAAAGTGCTACATATAGCTATTCATTGTAGTGTCCACAAAGAAACTACATACTAGTCAAGCACATCTTTGTGCTCACTGTCTTCCCACAGAAAACAAATGGACAGCAACCTCCAACGGAAACTACCCTGCCCCTTTCTCTTTACACAAACCGATCTGCCCATTAAAGTAACCACAATTAAAATTCCGAACATGAAACTCAAAATTATAAGGCCTGAAGGGTCTAATTCACATGCATGTAAACTCAACGAAATTGAACCACAAGCGCCAAATCTAAACCATTTACTTCCTTCCTTTGTGATTCATGGTAGCAAATTCAAAACAGCACCTTTCAGGCATACTTCGAAAATCAAAAAGAACAAGACTCCGGGAGCTACTCCTACTACAGGTGAGAAGCAACTTAACTCGGTTTCTTGGACTCACAGCCGAGAAGAAAGACTCTAGGGTTCAGAGAAAACTCGAGTTTCCGGCTCCTCTTTGTGCCCACGGCCTCCCTTCAATGAGAGGACTTTGTATTGGTGAAGAGCTCTCAAAGTTAGCCCCTCGCGGCCGCCGAAGGTGAAACCCTAGGTTTCCTTCGTTTCCGCCCGAGAGCCGTTGCATGCCATTCGCGAGCGAGAGAGGAGAGGTTTCGGGAGAAAATATTAGGTTTCGGGAAAAATTAAGCCCTCTTTTGTAACTAGGGGTTTTTTTATTAAATACTATACCTTAAATATTTGTCGCTCTTTCCTTATTCAACAACGGCTGCATGAACACTTGCTCAGACGGGATTTCACCGAGTCAAAGGTCGCAGGTTCGATTCCTCAGCCGAACCCTTTTTCCCAATTATTCCCTGTTTCCTTAACTACTGCTTAAATATTATTCATCCTTTATCTGTTCAGTAATGACCGCTGGCACACTTGGTCAACCGGATTCGCTTAAAGCTTGGTTCGGACGGAGGTTTCGGGTTCAAATCTCGGCTTGGACATTTTTTTGTCGAAACTTCTTTCGTTTAGTAAAAATACCAAACGACCTACAAAAATTGCATAAAAATACTCTAAAAATTTCTAAAAATCTCTAGAATATTTCTATAGCATTTTAAATATTGTTAAATTACTTTTGGGACTCGAAATGAGGAAATTTGTGTTGTTACCAACTGTAACGACCACCCTTCTTACTATACTATACTATACTACTCTCTAAGGATGACCGTTACTTAACTACTAACTCTACTTAACCGGTATGATCGAAACCACGAGGAGTCCTTACCAAAAAATTTCGGCAGAGTCTCCCCTGTACTGGTGACCATAATCATCAATACATGCAAAATAAACAATCAGCCACATGCGGCTGGTATATATACTTCACAACCACGCAGTAATAAGACACAACTTAAAAAAACTATTCTAGCAATAGCAAATGAATAAATCTCCAACTGTGGGAAATAACCAAACTAACAATGCGGAATAGACTCAATTAGCAACATAAGAAAAGGAAACAACTCTTTAACAATCTCAACTTCTCTAATAACATTAAAGAAGGATTCTAAACAACTTCTTAGCCAAGTCCCCAGGCTTCCATAGTTCAACATCACACACCATCCCCATCATCTTGTCGCATTCTTCCTTATACTTTAGCTTTTCCTTTATCTGTAGTAGGAGGAATGCAAACTATAAGCCAATGCTTAGTAAGCGCTATCTAACTCACAAAACTCGGAAGAGCATATAATATGAAGAATGCTAAAACTGAAATGCTAAAGAGAAAAGCTACTCATGCTCAACTAATAGCAAAACTCAGAAAATAATCTGCAAACTCATGATACACAAGAATAAAGCTGCATGCTGAAAGGTAAAGCTAATCATGCTCAATAAACTAATCAGACTGAAATGCTAAACATGTAAAGCTACTCATGCTCCCCTAATAGCAAAGGAATCAACTATACTGAAATGCTAAACATGTAAAGCTACTCATGTTCTTCTAATAACAAATAACAGTAAGCTAATCCAAATAATATGCTAGCACAAAAGAAAGCTAAACTTACTGATTTTAAAACAAAGTGAAACTTATTTCATTTTTTATAAACTTATTCTTTTATCTCGCTTGTTTAAAACTTATTCTTTTATACTTTTATACTTATGTGAAACTTATTTTACTTGTTCAAAAGCTTATACTTATAATACTTCAAAAATAGTAATCAACTTCTCTTGGGCCCAGACTTAGTACCAAAGCGCGCTCCCTAATAGAAACTGGGGTAGCGAGCCACCAGTCCTACTAGGGTAAAGACCTCGGTCTTACCAGGGCCAAGACCTCGGAATTGGTCACCTGGATTTATTTAACGACAACCTCGGAAGTCAGGTACTAGCCTCTTAAAAATAAAATACTTATTTACTTCTTGTTTAAATGTCTTGACATTTTAACAAGCACCTTATGTGCCAAAATCTCTAAAGTCTTGACTTTGGGATCTACTTAAGGCCTTGGCCTTCTTCTTTCTTTTCTTTATCTTTCTTATACTTGTTAATACTTTTAAAAGAATACTTCTTTAAAAAGAAACTGAAATGTTTAAGCAAATTCTAACTTTGAAATGCTTAAACCAAAAATCTGCTTACTATACTTATAAAATCTGCATACTATTCTGCATACTATACTTGTAAAGATCTGCATATCATACAAGCTTAAACTAAATCTAAAACTTGTTGGAATTAAAACCTTAAATCTTGCTACAACAGAGATAAAGAAGGAGAGCAAAGAATGCATGCTACTCAATAATCTCTTGCTATTCCAATGCTAAACCAACAAAACTGAATCTGTTTAAGGTCACAATCAACCTAAAAGCATAGAACTATCTCATAAAACCATTTATGAAAACATACTATGAAGAAACTTATAGTACAATCCTCATAATAATTAACTCTTAAAACAGAAATTAAGCACACTCTTATGCATCTGATATTTACTAGCTTTGTAAGTTGAGTTAAGCATGGATAAGCTTCTAATCTTCTAAGGGAAAACAAACTAGAGCTAGAGACATAAACCTCATACCAAAAATGAAATACATATAACAGAACTTAAACTAAATTCTAAAAGAAAATCTGAAACGGTACAGTAAGCTCCAACTCAATCTAAAACCTGCTGGGATCTTCTCTTCAAACCTATGTAAAGCATGTTTTGTTTCATGGCATACAAGAACAAGAACTTAATGGATCTACCCATGTTGATTTGTTTCTAACCGAGCATAGCCTAAGGGAAAATTACTGCTGCTATCAAAGTTTGCACATGTTACACTAAAGTATGCTCTCAACAAGTATGCAAATTCTGAATCGTTTCCCAGCATAGCAAGGCATAAGGAGAATAAAATACTATTACTATAAAAGAAATTGATGCATGAAGATGGTGGAAGACCTGTGACCCTAAAAGAATGGCAATTAAATTTATCTGATACTAACTTAGAAGCTAGCAAGAGCCTTTCTGCAAATACACACAAAGTATCCAAAGAAGGAAACAGCCCTTGTTGTTTGTTTATTTTCTGGTAAGCACTTGACCTTTTGGCTGTTAGAATATATGTGAATTTGGTTTTCATTTCTTGAATCACTCAAATTTTTATGCTCTAGAAAAAGTAATTAAGGTTTCTTGTGTCATTTTACTGTTTGCAGGATTTGGATAAACTTAATTTGAACAATCTGGTCCTTCTGTTTAGTGGCATGGCAGGAGAACCAAAAGAGACCAAAGTGCTACATATAGCTATTCATTGTAGTGTCCACAAAGAAACTACATACTAGTCAAGCACATCTTTGTGCTCACTGTCTGCCCACAGAAAACAAATGGACAGCAACCTCCAACGGAAACTACCCTGCCCCTTTCTCTTTACACCAACCGATCTGCCCATTAAAGTAACCACAATTAAAATTCCGAACATGAAACTCAAAATTATAAGGCCTGAAGGGTCTAATTCACATGCATGTAAACTCAACGAAATTGAACCACAAGCGCCAAATCTAAACCATTTACTTCCTTCCTTTGTGATTCATGGTAGCAAATTCAAAACAGCACCTTTTAGGCATACTTCGAAAATAAAAAAGAACAAGACTCCAGGAGCTACTCCTACTACAGGTGAGAAGCAACTTACCTCGGTTCCTTGGACTCACAGCCGAGAAGAAAGACTCTTGGGTTCGGAGAAAACTCGAGTTTCCGGCTCCTCTTTGTGCCTACGGCCTCCCTTCGACGAGAGGACTTTGTATTGGTGAAGAGCTCTCGAAGTTAGCCCCTCACGGCCGCTAGAGGTGAAACCCTAGGTTTCCTTCGTTTCCGCCCGAGAGCCATCACACGCCGTTCGCGAGCGAGAGAGGAGAGGTTTCGGGAGAAAATATTAGGTCTCGGGAAAAATTAAGCCGTCTTTTGTAACTAGGGTTTTTTTATTAAATACTGTACCTTAAATATTTGTCGCTCTTTCCTTATTCAACAATGGCCGCGTGAACACTTGGTCAGCCGGGTTTTGACCGAGTCAAAGGTCACAGGTTCGATTCCTCAGCCGAACCCTGTTTCCCAATTATTTCCTGTTTCCTTAACTACTGCTTAAATATTATTCATCCTTTATCTGATCTGTAATGACCGCTGGCACACTTGGTCAACCGGATTCGCTTAAAGCTTGGTTTAGCCGGAGGTCTCTGGTTCGAATCTCGGCTTGGACATTTTTTTGTCGAAACTTCTTTCGTTAGTAAAAATACCAAACGACCTCCAAAAATTACATAAAAATACTCTAAAAATCTCTAGAATATTTATATAGCATTTTAAATATTGGTAAATTACATTTGGGACTCGAAATGAGAAAATTTGGGTTGTTACAAATCCTTGGTTGGAAGAGGTGCTCCCGATCCGTCTTTTGGTTTCTCAAATCCATCTACAACACTAAACCAATTTTTAATATCATTCATTAAATAATATTTCATCCTACCTTTCCAATATGAAAAATCATTGGCATCAAAGAAAGGTGGTCGAGCGGTGCTATATCCCTCTTGAAATGCCATCTCAATGCTTCGGTTGATGATGAGTTCTTCCGATGCGTTCCTTGCTCTGATACCAATTGATAGGACCTTTGCGTTTGGCTAGAGGGGGGGTGAATAGCCTTTCTTCGATTTTTCACCTACAACTTGTTAGCGGAAGCAAAATAGAAAGAAATGAAAAGCAAGAAAACAAGAGAGCAATGCTAACTCCTTGGTTTACTTGGTCTCCACCTCCTTGAGGTGATTAATCCAAGGCACACACCCACACGATCAAGCTCCAATATGAACTTCTCCTTCTCGTTATCACAAACGAAGGTGGAGAAACCTTTACAAGGGTTGCCTCTTCCTCTTACAAGATGAGATCTAGGTTTAGGAGGAAGAGACTCAAATCTTTTTCATTGAAATCACATGGAGAGCTCACTTTTTGCTTAGCACAATGAGTATACAAGATCGTATTTTGCTACAGTTGTTTTTCCCTTTATATATGTCTTTGTAAGTAGTTGTTTCTCACATAACCGTCGCCTTCGATCGATTGAGCACATCTCCAATCGATTCAAATATAGCCGTTGAGCATTGTTACGATCGATTGGGCCAACACTGGATCGATTCAGTCAATTCAATCGATCTGTCGATCAATTGGTTACCTCCAATCGATCGGCTGATCGATTGAAAATCGCACTGCTCCTTCGTGCAGAAACCTTGTGAATCGATTGACCGATCGATTGGGTGTACCCAATCGATCGGCTGATCGATTCAGGTTCGCACTGTGCTCTTGCGCAAAGCATGTGAATCGATCGGCTGATCGATCCAAGTTCATTCTGTGCTCTCACGCAGAGGCTGTCAATCGATCAGCCAATCGATTGGTTTATTCCAATCGATCAGATGATTGATTCAGCAGTATTCTGTTCAGTTTTGCGCCTCAATCGATTTACCAATCGATTGCATGTGGGTTTCCCAACCAACACCTCATGCCAGATAAACGCATCCCTGGACTTTCTTGCCAAGACTCCGGTCCTCGATCTCCTTGGACTTCTCTTTCCTTACACCCGTTCTTCTGACCTGCAAGGACTTTCTCCTGCAAAACTTGCAGCACACGTTAGATCTAAACATATTAACCTAAACTTAAATAGTTGTCAACACATTGAAAACACCCAAGGCATGATTGCACCAACAATAAATACTAAGTATACGTGCTTGTTATTATATAGGGATTAAGAGGACGCACATCCATAATAACAGAGGTTCTATTCTTTTATGTAGTCAATACAAATCAAACAACCTCAAATGGTTCTACTCAATACACACATAGTGTACTAGTGTAATTTTATAGTCAAGATAGACTAATACTAAATTACACTACAATGTTCCAATGGTTTGCACCAATCCATCTTGGTTGTGATCTACTATTTATAATTTATAAGGAACTGATAACATAATCTTCTGTGTGGTACCACTCACCATGTTATCTACAATATAAATTAAATAGACAACTACATTGAAATATATATAAATATAAAATACAAACATTTGACCAAAGTGATTTTCATTTCAAAATATTTCAAAACAGATGTTCATACAAAAGCTAGGCTTATAGTATACATCCCAACAGCTCCAAACTTCTGTCATTGCACCAACAATGACTTGGAATTCCTAAGACTTTAGGAAACCTAAAAACTTGAAGTTTTGAGGTTCAAATATCAAAATTTGAATGCAAACCTCAACCTAAACTCCAACTTAGTCTTCCTTAACCAATCCATTCTTATTTTCATTAAGAAAATTACTCCTAAATATGTATAAATGTATTTTAAGGGGTTAGAAATAGTTATCACGACTAAAAATGGCTTAGTGTGCTGAAATTAGACATTTACAGTTAAGATCAACTTTTCCAATCTATTGAAGTTGAGACTCAATTGATTGAAGCCATTCAATCGATCCACTGATTGATTCAGTGAGCTTTTGTTCACGGGAAATACTTTTGAATCGATCAACTGATTAATCATGCAAGGTTGAATTGTTCGGTTGATCAATTCCGTGAGCTTTTGTTGAATCGTGAAAGTCGATAGAGGGGGGGGGGGCGTGAATATCGATCGAAAAATGTTCGTAGAGAGTATGTAGTGAAAATGAAAGAGAACAATGCTAACAGGAACCAATTTACTTGGTTCGGAGCCTTGGTCGACTCTTATTCCAAGGTCCACACTCGTCGAGTACTTTCGTTGGACAATCACTAATAGTTCGTAAAAGATTTACAAATTTGAGTACAATAACTTTAAATAAGAAATACCAACAACAATAGAGAAAAGGAAAAAGAGCACATTGTTGGAGAAGCTTCACAGGAGCACAGCGTAGTAGAGCAGATGTCATTGTGTTCTTTGCTTCAGGGCTCACCCTCCTTATATAGGATGCTCCGGGCGCCCGGATCCCTTCTGAGCGCCCGGATCCCTTCCGAGTGCCCAGACTGTGACGTAGGTCTGGCCAATCAACGTGCTCCATGTGACGACAGGATAAAATTTTTGCCTCCGGGCGCTTAGACTGATTCCGAGCGCCCGGACCAACTCCAGGCGCCAGATCCCTTCCGGGTGCCCGGACCACCTTTCTCCAGAAAGTCCTTCTCCTACAAGAAAGAGTTAGTCCGAGGCAAAATAATAGTTTAAACTACTCTACAAAACAGAAGGTAGCACAATCGAAGAAGAGTAGTAATTAGATTCCATCTCACCGAGACCGGAATCTAGTCAAGATGTCAACTTAAAGTTTCAAAATGGTTCTAAGTTGGATCGGCGCCTAAGTTCCCTAACCGGTAACGTGTCCTTACCAAGTCACTCCCCTCCAATAACTTACCTTAACTTACCTGTCAGACCTCTGGTCAGCCCGTCGACCCATTTGGACTTCGTGCCAGCTATCAGATTAGCCCGTCAACCAAGCTGGACTTTGTGCCAAACATCTGGTTAGCCCGTCGACGAGTCTAGGCTTCGTGCCATCTATCAGGTTGACTCATTGACCTAGTTGGACTTTGTGCCAGACATCCGGTCAATCCGTCAACCAGTCTAGGCTTCTCCTGAACACTTAGTTAAAGTGTTAGATCACAATGAAACTAACTTAATCTACTTTGTCATTCATCAAAATCTGAGTTAGACCGTTAGTGCTAACCGTACCAACAATCTCCTCCTTTTTGATACAATGACAATCTGGGTTAAGTTAGTGAAAACATATGAAAAAAAGTAAGCAATCAATTAAGATGGTTTTTAGGTTAGGGTTTAGGGTTTGATATTTTGTATTTTGTTTGTTAACTAACTTAAACCCACCTAACTCTCCTCTTTGACATTCATCAAAAAAGAATATACAATAGATAATTGGTTAAGTCAAAGAAAAAAATGAAATTGTGAATCCGAACTAAAATTAGATTGACTTGGGGGAGTTTAAAGTAGAAAATATAGAAAATTTGCTTTAAACTTTATCTTTTAGCTTTTAAAAAATAGCTAAGTTTGAAAAAATAGCTAACTTAGAAAACCAACTTTGCAAAATTTACATTTTTATCTACTACCTTTTTTTAAAAATAATTTTAAAAACAATTTACAAACATAAATTTTTATAATGGCTAATTTTCAAATATACCTACTTTACAAAAGTAAGAAAAAGATAAGTTTGTAAAATCGAATTTTCAAATAAACCTAATTTTCAAAACTAAGTTTGTATCTAACTTTTATATAAAAGTCAATTTTCTAAGAAACATAAGATTCTAATTTTCAAAGACTTAGTTTTATAAAAACTAGTTTTCAAAAATAGATTTATTAAATTAGATTTGCAAAAATAAGTTTATAAGGTCAGATTTAAAAAGAATATTTTTAAGGAAATATTTTCAAAGCGGAGAAAATAATTTTGGTACTAAGTATGAAAATAAGTTATTAATTCTCCCCCTGAACTTGACATCAAAACAACTGTCTAACTGATTAGTTACTTGATAACTATCAGAGGATAGTAGCTTTCACTTAGTTAGTCAGATTAAGTTAATTGCAATCAGTTAGTATTTGACTAAGCTGAATAACTTAACCTGATTTATGTGTGGTTTGTATTTAATGCCCAGACTTATGTCGATGCAATGAAATAAGCATCTTAAGTCCAGCAATCTGCTTATACATCTCACCCCTTTCTAAGTGTTGGTGAGGAAAGTATCCGACGATCGAACCCAAGTTTTTATAATGACAAATGGTTCAAAGTTAAGATTAAGTGTTATCTAACATGAGTGAATGTGGTTTTTCAGGAAAGTCCTAACTACGGTTAGGCGGGTGGAAAACCTTAGGGGGTGGTAATCCTAGGTCCTTGGGGATGGTAACCCTAGGTCCTAGGGGATGGTAACCCTAGGTGAACGAAAATCCTAAGGGGCAGTAACCTTAGGTCCTAGGGGGCGGTAATCCTAGGTGGAGGAAATCCTAAGGGGGAGGAGGTAACCTTAGGTCCTAGGGGGAGGTAACCCTAGGTAGCGAAAAATCCCTAGGGGTGGTAACCCTAGGAGAAAAGTCCAGTCGGTCTGGAGGACCGGACTGGCATCAGGTATGCTATCCTGAGTGGAGTAGGTGATGACGCATTCCCCGGAAGAAGGAATAGTAGGCATTGGTTAGACCTAGGGTTTCCGATCGGAAATCCGAAGACCGAAACAGATAGTCCGTGACTGTCAAACCTTCATATTATTATGTTTATTGTGTGTGCTAACTTTATTTTACAGGATATGTGGTTGTTTGTGGACTCACATGTTTTGCAGGGACAAAGGAGCAAGATTAGCCTCGGATGAACACTACCCGAGGCGCCCTCATGGAGCTTGAGGTGCCTCGGGTGCAAAGGAGGAGAGTTTGCGTGCAGCAGAGCTGGAGGCACCCTCATGGTGGCTTGAGGCACCTCGGACAGCATTGGAGGTGCCTTCAAGGCTTATGGAGGTGCCTTCAACAGGATAAGCGAAGATTGCTTCACGGCTTATCCACGCGTGGCTGACTCGGCTAATGGAGGCGCCCTCAAGGGGCGTTGAGGCGCCTCCAACACCCTTTATTGTTAGAGTGTATACCAAAACCTAAGCTTTTTGTAAACATTTATTTTTGAAATAAAGAATCACATTGGTCAAATGTCTACATTTATATGCTAAGTGTAGTTGTTCAAATAATTTATATTGTAGATAACAAGGTGTGTGGTGTCACACACAGAAGATCATATTATCTGTTCCTTATAAATTTTAATAGTAGCTCACAACTAAGATGAATAGGAACAAACCATTGGAATGGACATAATGTAATTTGGTATTAGTTTATCTTGACTATAAAATTATACTAGTACACTCTGAGTATATTGAGCAAGATCATTTAACGTAGTTTCTTTTATACTGACTACATAAAAGAATAAGACCTTTATTATTATGGAAGTGTGTGCTCTTAATCCTGATATAATAACAAGCTCATATATATAATATTTATTTCTTTGACTTATCAAAGGGTGAGATTTAGCTCGATAAATCAAAAGACCCGATAAGTTGGGAAATGATATTATTTATAGTGTGTGTTGTTGATTATAGAAGGAAACTGTGTCATAGGAATCTTGGTTGATGATGTCCCTAAGAGGAGCTCATAAGGATTGTCATGTAAATGTTGTAGGTGGACTTAGTCTGACATGACAATAAGGTTGAGTGGTACTACTCTTGGAGTTAGATATTAATTAAGTGAGTTGTCAGTAACTCATTTAATTAGTGGACTTTCGATATCTTAAACACGAGGAGATTAACACGCACATGATAAGAAGGAGCACATATAGTAATATGAGATTGGTGCGGTAGTTCAATAATAACTCTTTAGTGGTATGAGTTATTATTGATGAACTTGAGTTGGGTGTTCGAGGCAAACACGAGAAGCTCAAGTTCATTGGGAGACCAAAACCAATTCCTCCTCTCGGTCTCTATCATAGCCTCTTAATTATAAAGTGTTATACCCACTCATACCCACCTTCTTACCCATCCTAAGGTAGCCGGCCAAGCCAAGCATGGAGCCCAAGCAAGGGCCAGCCAAGGTAAGCCTTGGATGGATAAGGTAGGTGTCCGACCCTAACTTGGAGCCCAAGTTGGTGGTCGACCACAATAAAAATACAAGAGATTTTATTTTTAAAATCTTTCCTTATGTGGAAGCCATGATTTAAAAGAGAGTTTTAAATTAAATCTTTCCTTTTATAGTTTCTACAAAAGATTAAGAGAAAGGTTTGATATCTTTCCTTATTTGTAGTTAAAAGGAAGATTTTAATTTTGGAGAAACTTTCCTTTTTGAAATCATCCACATGTTTTAATAGAGAGATTTTAATTTATAAAAGTTTTCTTTTATAACCAATCATGAAGAGAATTTTAAAAGAGAAATTTTTATTTTAAATATTTTCGGAAACAAATTAGGAAGTTTTAATTTTGTGTTTAAAACTTTCCTTGTTTGGAGTGGATGGTGGTGGCCGGCCATTAAGGGTTTATAAGGAAATTTTTAATTAAATTTTCCTTCTTAAACATTGGCAAAGAATATAAGGAAGTTTTAATTATAAAACTTTCCTTATTTGCCAAGACCAAGGATTATAAAAGAGAGGGTAGAGGTGCCTCACCTCATAACATATCATCTAGTATTCCCTTCTTCTCTTCCTTGACGGTGGCCGACCCTCATCCCTTCTCCTTCTCCTATTCTTCTTCCTTAGTGTCCAGCGGCATCTCATCTCAAGGAGCTTGGTGGTGGCCGGATCTTGCTAGAGGAAGAAGGAGAGATAGGAGGTATTGTTTCTTAGTATCCCTTGGAGCTTGGTTAGTGGCCGAAAGTTCCTGGAGAAAAAGGAGGCTTGGGTGGATTCTCATCTCGGTAGATCGTTGCCCACATGACGTCCGAGATAAGAACAGGAATATGACAGAAGATCGTGAGGTCTATATGCTATAAAAGGTATAACTAGTTATTAGTTTCCGCATCATAACTAGTTCATCCTTTTGTTTAGATTGTGAAATACCAAACACAAGAGGCTAATGATTCTAGGCTATCGAATTTATGTTTCAATTTTGTGTTTCTTTTGTTTTTCGATCTTGTGATTCGATTGTTCTTAGTGGTTAAATCTAGGGTTACTATAAGAAGATTAAATATTGAATTTCTTTGTAAGGCTTTGACTAGGAAGTGGTGGATGATCTCATACCCAAGAAGGCCTAGTGCCTCACCACGTTTGACCTGGAAGTCGAACTTTGAAATAAATATTTAATCAAATTTGTAATATAGGTGGATTTGGATTAATAATGTTAAGCATCGTTTGAGATGCAAGTCTAAACCTCTAAGAACAGATAAGTTGAATGTGGAATCAATAATGTTAAGTTCTATTTCTGATTCCAAATTTAATTTCTAAAGAACACAATAGGTTGTTAGGAAATGTTTAGGACTTGTACAAAATTTTATACTGGGGAACCAGTACAAAATTTATAGACGACTATTCAAGATATGGGTACATTTACTTGATGTGCCGCAAGTTTGAATGCTTTGATAAGTTCAAAGAGTACAAGGCTAATGTAGAGAAATGTCATGGTAAAAGTATCAAGAAACTACGATCTGATCGTGGTGACGAATACCTCTTTGGAGAGTTTAAGAATTACTTATCAGAGGCTGGGATTCAATCCCAATTATCTGCACCTGGTACACCCCAACAGAATGGTGTGGCAGAACGAAGGAATAGGACTCTTATGAAAATGATTAGATCGATGATGAGTTATTCAGAATTACCAAATTCATTTTGGGGATATGCTCTAGAAATAGCAGTATACATTCTGAATATGGTACCTTCTAAATCAGTACCCTCTACTCCCATGGAATTGTGGAATGGGTGTAAGCCTAGTCTAAGTCATATTTGGATATAGGGTAGTCCAGCACGTGTGCTAAAGGGAGATACTGACAAGTTGGAATCACGTACAGAAGTTTGTCTATTTGTGGGATATCCTAAGGGAACGAAAGGTGGTTTGTTTTATAATCCTAAAAATCCTAAAATCATTGTTAGCACTAATGCTCGATTTTTATAGGAAGATTATGTAATGAACCACAAGACCATGAGTGAAATTGTTCTAGAAGAAATTAGAGAGGACACGTCTAGTCTAGTACCAACAGTACAAGATGAAATATCATAAGAAACTACAACACGTATCACAAATGATACACAACCATAGACAGTATCTCGTTGTAGTGGGAGGGTTGTGAGGCAACCTGAAAGATTCATGTTTTTGGGAGAGTCTTCGAACTTGATTCCTGCTAAACATGAACCTGATCCTCGGACATATGACGAAGCACTCCAAGATAAAGATGTAGTATCTTGGCAAAGAGCGATGAATTCTGAGATAGAATCTATGTATTCTAACAAAGTCTGGGAGCTTGTAGAACCATCAAATAGTGTAAAAGCTATTGGAAGTAAATGGATCTACAAAAGGAAAAGAGGGGCAGATGGGAAGGTGGAAACCTTCAAAGCAAGGCTTGTTGCGAAGGGGTATACTCAGAAAGAGGGAATCAATTATGAGAAAACCTTTTCGCCAATAACTATGCTTAAGTCTATCGAGATACTCTTATCTATTGCTGCTCATATGGATTATGAGGTTTGACAAATGGATGTCAAGACAACTTTCCTTAATGGATGTCTTGAAGAAAACATCCATATGTAGCAACCAGAGGGTTTCATTGAAAAAGGCAAAGAGCATCTAGTGTGTAAGCTAAATCAGTCTTTTTATGGACTAAAGCAAGTTTCAAGATCTTGGAACATCTAATTTAATGAAGTAATCCAGTCATATGGATTTATTCAGTGTCCGGATGAGTCTTGTGTATACAAGAAGTGTGATGGAAACGTGGTGGTATTTCTTGTACTATACGTAGATGACATTTTGTTGGCTGGAAACAATATCAAAGTGTTGTCGGAAGTAAGGGTATGGTTGTCCAAGCAATTTGATATGAAGGAATTGGGAGAATGTGCACATATTCTCGGGATCAAAGTAATAAGGGATCACAAGAAAAGAATGTTGTGCTTATCTCAAGCTTCATATATCGATACAATCCTAGCTCGTTTTAGCATGCAAGCCTCCAAGAAATATTTTCTACCTTTTAGACATGGAGTAGCTTTATCTAAAGAGATGTCTCCGAAGACATCAAAGGAGATAGAGGACATGAAGGCAGTTCCTTATGCTTCGACTATCGGAAGCCTAATGTATGTTATGTTGTGTATGAGACCAGATATATGTTTTACCGTAGGCATGGTTAGCAGATATTAAAGTAATCCTGGATAGGGACATTGGACTACTGTAAAGCATATATTAAAGTACCTGAGATGATTTGCTCCCTGTGGGTTACACGGATTCTGACTTCCAATCAGATAGGGGCAATAGTAAGTATACTTTAGGCTATGTGTTACTTTAGGAGGTGGAGCCATTGTATGGAGGAGTGTTAAGCAGAAATACATTTCAGACTCAACTATGGAAGCTGAGTATGTGGCAGCCTCTAAGGTAGCCAAAGAAGCTGTATGGCTTAGGAACTTCCTAATGAACTTAGATGTGATTCCTGGTTTGCCCAAAATCATCACAATTTATTGTGATAATAGTGGTGCAGTAGAAAACTCAAAGGAACCACGAGCCTATAAGGCGAATAAATACATAGAGTGCAAGTACCACCTGATACGAGACATCGTAAAACGAAGAGAAGTTGTTGTCGCCAAGATTGCATCAGTAGATAACCTGGCAGATCGTTTCACTAAGGGCCCTTCCGGCGAAAGCTTTCGATCAACATTTTGAAGGAATGAGAATCAGATGTATGACAGCATTTATGACAACATAGTCTTTTAGTATAAGTTAGAAATTGTTAGAGTGTATACTAAAAGCCAAGCTTTTTGTAAACATTTATTTTTGAAATAAAGAATCACATTGGTCAAATGTCTACATTTATATTCTAAGTGTAGTTGTTCAATTAATTTATATTGTAGATAACATGGTTTGTGGTGTCATACACAGAAGATCATATTATCTGTTCCTTATAAATTATAAATAGTAGCTCACGACTAAGATGGATAAGAACAAACCATTGGAATGGTTGTAGTGTAATTTGGTATTAGTTTATCTTGACTGTAAAATTACACTAGTACACTCTGAGTGTATTGAGCAAGACCATTTAAAGTAGTTTCTTTTTATACTGACTGCATAAAAGAATAAGACCTTTGTTATTATGGAAGTGTGTGCTCTTAATCCTGATATAATAACAAGCCCATATATCTAATATTTATTTCTTTGACTTATCAAAGGGTGAGATTTAGCTCGATAAATCAAAAGGCCTGATAGGTTGGGAAATGATATTATTTATAGTGTGTGTTGTTGATTATAGAATGAAACAGCGTCCTAGGAATCTAGGTTAATGATGTCCCCAAGAGGAGCTCATAAAGATTGTCATGTAAACCCTATAGGTGGACTTGGTCCGACATGACAATAAGGTTGAGTGGTACTACTCTTGGAGTTAGATATTAATTAAGTGAGTTATTAGTAACTCATTTAATCAGTGGGCATTCGATATCTTAAACATAGGGAGATTAACACACACATGATAAGAAGGAGCGCATATAGTAATCTGGGATTGGTGTGGTAGTTCAATAATAACTCTTTAGTGGTATGAGTTATTATTGATGAACTTGAGTTGGGTGTTCGGGGCGAACACGGGAAGCTCAAGTTCATCGGGGCCGGCCAAGGTAAGCCTTGGATGGATCAAGTAGGTGGCCGGCCACAATAAAAATAAATGAGATTTTATTTTTTAAATCTTTCCTTATGTGGAAGCCATGATTTAAAAGAGAGTTTTAAAATTAAATCTTTCCTTTTATAGTTTCTACAAAAGATTAAGAGAAAGGTTTGATATCTTTCCTTATTTGTAGTAAAAAGAAAGATTCTAATTTTGGAGAAAACTTTCCTTTTTGAATTCATCCACATGTTTTAATAGAGAGATTTTAATTTATAAAAGTTTTCTTTTATAACCAATCATGAAGGGAATTTTAAAAGAGAAATTTTTATTTTAAAAATTTTCGGAAACAAATTAGGAAGTTTTAATTTTATGTTTAAAACTTTCCTTGTTTGGAGTGGATGGTGGTGGCCGACCATTAAGGGTTTATAAGGAAATTTTTAATTAAATTTTCCTTCTTAAACATTGGCAAGGAATATAAGGAAGTTTTAATTATAAAACTTTTCTTATTTGCCAAGACCAAGGATTATAAAAGAGATGTTAGAGGTGCCTCACCTTATAACATATCATCTATTATTCCTCTCTTCTCTTCCTTGGTGGTGGCAGACCCTCATCCCTTCTCCTTCTCCTATTCTTCTTCCTTGGTGGTCAGCGGCATCTCATCTTAGGGAGCTTGGTGGTGGTCGGATCTTGCTAGAGGAAGAAGAAGAGATAGGAGGCATTGTTTCTTAGCATCCCTTGGAGCTTGGTTGGTGGCCGAAAGTTCTTCATCTCTTGGAGATTGTTGGTGGCCGAAACTTGCTTTGAGAAGGAGGCTTGGGTGGATTCTCATCTCGGTAGATCGTCACCCACAAGACGTCCGAGATAAGAAGAGGAATACGATAGAAGATCGTGAGGTTTATAAGCTATAAAAGGTATAACTAGTTATTAGTTTCCGCATCATAACTAGTTCATCCTTTTGTTTAGATCTTGAAATACCAAACACAAGAGGATAATGATTCTATGCTATCAAATTTATGTTTCGATTTTGTGTTTCTTTTGTTTTTCGATTTTGTGATTCAATTGTTCTTACTGGTTAAATCTAGGGTTACTATGAGGAGATTAAATATTGAATTTCTTTGTAAGGTTTTGACTAAGCAGTGGTGGATGATCTCATACCCAAGAAGGTCTAGTGCATGTCCACCTTTGACCTGGAAGCTGAAATTTGAAATAAATATTTAATCAAATTTGTAACATAGGTGGATTTGGATTAATAATGTTAAACATCATTTGAGATCCAAGTCTAAACCTCTAAGAACAGATAAGTTGAATTTGGAATCAATAATGTTAAGTTCTGTTTGTGATTCCAAATTTAATTTCTAAATAACACAATAGGTTGTTAGGAAAGGTTCAGGACTTGTACAAAATTTTTGTACAGGGGAACCAGTACGACATTCCGAGTAGCAACCATCATATAAGTACTTAGCTAAATATTTTTTGAAAAAAAATATTTAGCTAAATTTGAAAATACTTAGCTATGTTTTCAGCTTAAAAATGATTGCGTTGAGAAAATATCTTGCCAAGTAGCTAAGTTTAGAAAATAATTTAACTAAGTTAGAGAAAACTTAATTAAGTACTTAGCTTTGAAAACATTTAGCTTATAGAGGAGTCAGGTCATAAATAATTTTAATTTTAAAGCTAAGTTAAAAATAGCTTGAATTTTTGAAGATGTGCCAAAAATAGTTTTTAATTTTGAGGTCAAGTCAAAATTTTTAAAGAAAAACTAATTTTAAAACGGACTCAAAATCACTCACCCTTAATTAATGCCTTAATAAATTTTTGAGTTCAGGAATTCAAGCATGAGAGGTTAAAAAATTATTTTCCTAATTTTCCATCTCACTCATTCTAGATTAACAAGCATGTTTAGCATATGAGTGAGTGTGAGATGGAGTTTACTTTAATTTACAACATTGAAAATATCATTTAGAGTTCCAAAAAAGTGACCATTATTTTGAAGATTTAAAAATTTAATTGAGTTTAGAATTTCAAAGAATTTAATAACTTCTGAAAAGGATTTTGAGATTAATATTTCAGAGGATATTTCAAATGATTTTTCAAATAATTTTTTAAAAGAATTTTAAAAGATTTTGAAATGATTTTGAAAAGATTTTTCAAATAAATTTTAAAAGAATTTTGAAATTAAGTTTTAAAGATTTTGAAATGATTTTGAAAAGATTTTCCAAATAATTTTAAAAGAATTTTGAAATTAAGTTTTTTAAAAAGATTTTGAAATTAAGTTTTTTTATAAAGATTTTGAAATGATTTTGAAAAGATTTTTCAAATAATTTTTTTAAAAGGATTTTAAAAGATTTTGAAAAGATTTTTCAAATAAATTTTAAAAGAATTTTGAAATTAAGTTTTTTAAATAATTTTGAAATTATGTTATTAAAAAGATTTTGAAATTAAATTTTGAAATAATTTTGAAATTATGTTTTTAAAAAGATTTTGAAATTAAATTTTGAAATAATTTTGAAATTATGTTTTTAAAAAGATTTTGAAATTAAGTTTTGAAATAATTTTAAAATTATGTTTTTAAAAAGATTTTGAAATTAAATTTTAGATTTTTTAAATAACTATCAGTTTGAATTTTTAAAATTCCTTAGTCATCTCACCCATCTAAATTTTCAATCAGGGAATCCTATAATTTTTGTGAGATGAATTGAGATTCAATTTAAGGGTTTTGTTTAACTTTGTGTTAGATTCAGGTTTAGCTTTGGGTTCAACAAGTAATCATTCTTTGAATAAACTTCTGGGCTATGGTGAGTCACAAGGAACTCATTAAAGTAACCATGCCTTCGAGGTTTTCCAAATAGTCCTACCCATTGAACTTAATACTAAACTTTGGTCTAACTAGTTAGGATCCATTTAAGGGTAGCTTCGGTCAGTTCCACTTGGCCAAATGCACCAGGTCGAAGCCATATCTTCCTAGACATGCGATGCCCAAGCTTCCCTAACGTACTATCATCCAAAAACTTCACCAGTATCGTTGGTTAAGTTAAACTTAACCCATTTTAATCTAACCTTAATTACCCTGCCGGGTAATCTACTCTTGTTTACCCTTATCGGGTGGATTAATTTTGGAGGTGCCAGCTATTCTGGAGCCTCCTCCTATGTTATTGATTTACGTTTTATTAAGTTAAGTAAATAAAAGGTACTTGATTATAACTTGGTTTGTACTGTTTAAGTTTTACTTTAGATTTATAACCCAAGTCTAGATTTCGTGATTTGAGTAAATTATTAACAATCTTCTCTAATTTATCAATTTTATCTTTTAAAATATTATTTTGTATTTCTACTTTTCTAAGAGTTAATTTCTTATTTTTATTTGAATTAATTTTGTTCATTACATTATTAGCATGCATATCTAATTTTGAAGAGAAATCTATACTAGAGCAAGTAAGATTAATTAAGCTAGTGCGATCATGTGTTGCAAAAACTGGATTTTCATATAATGTAAATGTACTAACCTTGATTTCTCCCTCTGGATTCTTGGGTCTTCTTTCTGGGCATTGTCTTTTGCAGTGACCCATTAGTTTGCATTTGGAGCATTTGATGTATTTCTTCCCTCTCCTGATCATTTTCTCCTTCTCCTCCGATTGTGCCGGTCGAGTCTTACGAGTGGGGCATTCGTTTCTATAGTGCCCTCTCTCCCTACACTTAAAACAGATTATGAGAGATTTACAATTTGAATTTACAATTTTACCTTTTAGATCCGTGATAGGATCCTCCCCCTTGACTGTTGCCATTTCAAATTCTGACTCAGATTCAGATATCTCGTCTTTGGCCATCAGTGCTCTGATATCGGTTTGCTCTGATTCTTCTGAGTCTGGTTCGAAGGTTGACTCTGAGGATCCAATTTCAGATTCGGACTCAGGTTCTTTTCGATCTTCTAACTCTGAAGGGATCTCATAAAGCTTGAGCACTTTCTCCCAAAGCTCCTTAGCATTGTTGAACTTTCCAACTCGATCAAGATCTGAATTTGTTAGTTCGCACAGGAGAATGTAAGTTGCTTTTGCATTTGCCTCGAATGCCCTTATTGTTGGTGCATCCCACTTGTCACAGGTGATGAGTACACCTTCTTTGGTGGGGAGAGTGAATCCAATATGGACTATTGTCCATATTTCTTCTTCGGTCTTTAATTGATGCTCCACTTGGTCTTTCCAGTATCTGAAGTTCTCGTCAGACAGCAGTGGTAGGCATGTGGAGTTGTACCCATCTTCGTAGGCCATTAGAAGGAATCTCGTAAAATAAACACAATAAAACTTGTTCCAAGACTTAGTCTTGGATTAGTAGTGCGGGAAAGAAATAAAGATAGTAATTCAGGAATTTCAAAAAATAATAAAATATTATTAAAATATTATTAAAAAATATTACCACAAATTTTTGAAAACGCAATATTTCGCTAATTCCAACCAATGGTGAAAAGATGAAAATTAATTTTTCAAAAGCAGTTTTGGAGGGAAAAACGAAAGGTGGTTGAATTTTTAGCCTAAACAGACGACAAAGCCACGAAAAAATGCTTGAATGGTGGTTGCACCAGTTCAAAGCGACCCCACTCTGATACCAATTGTTGGATCGAGACCGCGCTAGAGGGGGGGGGTGAATAGCGCTCGTGGCTAAATTGTACGTTTATCGGAATCGTGAAACTATCGGAGTTAAAACACGCAGCGGAAAGTAAACAAACACACAGAAAGACAAGCTATTTACTTCGTTCGGAGTCTAAGACGACTCCTACTCGAAGGACCGCGATCCTTGATCGCTTCCGGTGGACAACAACTATAAGCTCGATAAGAATTACAAATTACAACGAAAGTATTAAAATAACTTTGTACCGATAACTTAAGAAAGAAGAAAATGGAGCTCCGGGTCGTCGGAATGTTGCAGCATCACTTCGGAATGACTTTGTTAGCAGCACGTTGAAGACAGAAAGACTGGAACTTGATGATGTGAAGTGCTGGTCGAAAGCCCCTTATAAAGGGTGTTCAAGGCACCTTGAAGGCTGTTCAAGGCGCCTCCATGCTGCCGAGTCTTCCGCATGGATCAAACTTGATCTGGTCGAACTTCATCCCTTTAAGGCGCCTTATAACCTGCTCAAGGCGCCTTCCAAGGCGCCTTATACCCCCATGAAGGCGCCTCCATTGAAGCTTCGTAGCCAGGTCAGCTTTTGCACCCGAGGCGCCTCCAAGCTCCATGGAGGCGCCTCAGACACTGTTCATCCAAGGGAAAACTTCCTTATTTTGTACCTGCAAGACTTGTTAGTCCCAAACAATATCCTGCAACACAAAATTAGCACAAAATAACAGTATGAATAGTAAAAGAATGTTTATGACAGTCTCCGGACTGTCCGGGTCTGACTTCGGATTTCCAACCAGAAACCCTAGGTCGATCCGACGCCTACTATTCCCTCTACGGGGAACGCGTCCTCATCTACTCCACTCAGGAGATTTACCTGATGCCAGTCCGATCCTCCAGACCGACTGGACTTTCCGCCTAGGGTTACCACCCCCTAGGACTTAGGGTTACCGCCCCCTAGGGTTTTTCTCCACCTAGGGTTACCACCCCCTAGGACCTAAGGTTGTCGCCCCTTAGGGTTTTCCTCCACCTAGGGTTACCGCCCCCTAGGACCTAAGGTTGCTGCCCCTTAGGGTTTTCCTCCACCTAGGGTTACCGCCCCCTAGGACCTAAGGTTGCCGCCCCTTAGGGTTTTCCTCCACCTAGGGTTACCGCCCCCTAGGACCTAAGGTTGCCCCCCCTTAGGATTTTCCTTCACCTAGGGTTACCACCCCCTAGGACCTAAGGTTACCCCCCCTTAGGATTTTCCTCTGCCTAACCGCAGTTAGGACTTTCCTGAAACCTTATTTAACCACGTTAGATAACAAGGAATCTTAACTTTGAATCCCTTTGCCATTATCAAAACTGAGGTTTGATCGTCGGATGCTTACTGCACCAACACAGGGGTTGCAGATGGAGGAATCTGATCAATCAAACTCGATCTTTTCTTTACTGATCTCCAAGGATAACCTGTGACTTTTTACATCGATGATGGCTCCAGCTGTGGTAAGGAATGATCTTCCAAGGATAATCAGTATCTTAGGGTCTTTCTCCATATCCAAGATAATGAAATATGTGGGAACTATAAATCCACCCACTTCAACTGGCACATCTTCTAGTATTCCCATTGGGTATATGCATGAATGGTCAACTAATGCAGTGCCATAGTGGTCAATTTAATGTTCTGGAGGCCCAGCTTCTTGCATAAAGAGTACGGAAGTAGGCTGACGCTGGCCCCCATGTCGCAGAAAGCTCTCGGTATAAGTTCAGAACTAATTTTGCATGGTTTGGAGAAGCTTCCTGGATCCTGAAGCTTTGGTGGAGAATTCGCCATAAGGGGAGCACTACAATTCTCTGTCAATGCCACGGTCTCGAAGTCACCTTTTTGCCTCCTGTTAGATAAAATTCCCTTTAAAAATTTTACAAACTTCGACATTTAGTGGTACTTTTATATAGATTTCTTTGATCTTCTTCAGGAATCGGTTGAACTCTTCGTCTTTCTAAGATGCTATAAGCTTCTGAGGAAAAGGGATCGTCTGATTCTGTGGGGTAGCTTGAAGAGTTTCTTCAATCTTTTTAGTAGCCTCTTCTCCATCCCTGTTTTGAGTCTGATTGGGTAATTGAAGAGAGGGTTCCTTCTCTGAGTCAAGCTGCTTCTGAGTAATGATTTGAGGATCTCCCACAGTACGTCTGCTCCTCAGCTCAATGCGGTTGCAATATTCCACTGGATTTAAATTTGGCTTCCCTAGGAATGTACCTTGTGCTCTTGAGACGGACTGAGCTATCTAAGCTATCTAGATGTCTTGTATCTTCTAGTGTTTTTCAGAGTTTTCCAGCCTTTGAGTCAGTTGTTTGATCTCGTTCCTCTTCTCCTTTTTCTCTAAGAGAGCTTCCTCAAGCATCTTTTTAATCCTATACAGTTGTGAAGGTTGTTGTTGTTGATAGGTCTGTTGTCCAGATTGGTGGCTCCGTTGCCGAGGCTGATAATTCTGATGTGCTGGTCCTTGATCCTGATTATTCCGGTATAAGAAATTGGGATGATTCCTTCATCCAGGGTTGTATGTATTGGAGTACGGATTATTTTGCCTCTGATTGTAGTTGGTTATTGCATCACACTGCTCAAGTTGGTTCATCTGTGCCTATATTGGCCTAAAGGGGCAGGTGTCTTTAGCGTGATCCATACCTCCACAAGTGTTGTAAACACATGCTATTACATTA
Source organism: Zingiber officinale (assembly GCF_018446385.1). Taxonomy (NCBI): domain Eukaryota; kingdom Viridiplantae; phylum Streptophyta; class Magnoliopsida; order Zingiberales; family Zingiberaceae; genus Zingiber; species Zingiber officinale. The sequence continues at coordinate 61,858,304 of NC_055992.1, forward strand.
GCTGTGTTGTTCCCTATGGCTTCAAATTTCTTGGTCAGAGCGTCCAACTTTGCAGACATCAGTATAACTACATCTACGTCGAATTTCCCTGACGCTTTAAATTGGATTCCCCGTAAAAGAGCCACTGGATCTTTCAGATGCCTATTGAAGGTGGTTCTACACCACATTCTCTATGATCTCTTCAGCTTCATCGAGGCTTTTGTTCATCAGTGCTCCTCCTACTGCAGAATCAAGAGATACCTTCGTGTGATAATTTATCCCATTGTAGAAGGTGTGCAGAACCAACCATTTTTCAAGGCCATGATGGAGGCACTGTCTTAGCATACTCTTGAATCTGTCCCACGCTTCAAATAATGATTCTGAGTCTATCTGTTTAAAGCTGGCAATTAGGTTCCTCATGTGAGCAGTTTTGCTGGGTGGGTAGAACTTATCTAGAAACTTCTACTCACACTGCTCCCAGGATGATATGTTGTTTACTGGAAGGGAGTTCAGCCATTGCTTGACTCTGTCTTTCAGGAAAAACCCCAAAGAGAAGTAGTCTGACTGATTCTGGAGGGACCCCGTTCACCTTCATAGTGACACAGATCTCGTAGAATAGCTCTAGGTGGTGGTTTGGGTCCTCATGTGGTCCTCCTCCGAATTGATTTTGATGGACCATGTGGATTACTGCAGGAACTCCGCCCATGATGACCAGTCATGGCCGGTCCCAAGCCCGGATAAAGGAGGAGGGTTGCGTTAGGTTGCCAGCCAGCGTCAAACTATGGCAAAATTTCATGAATGAATCCATTAAACTATTGTGCTAATGCTAGGTTGTTCCTCGGAAGGAACGCGTTGCAGGGTCCGACTGTAACGTCTCGACAAGGACCGCTACATCTCCAGAACTCGGGTGTAGTGATAAATATGCAAGAGTTCGCGTTACAGGGTCCGACTGTAACGTCTCAGCAAGGACCGCTACATCTCCATGAGAACTTGGGTGTAGTGTTAAATAGGCAAGAGTTCTCACACCATAGGTTAGATAAGAACAAATATGATAGGAAAACTAATAATCTAAGATTTGGAACATGGAATATAGGAACTCTCACTGGTAAATCAATGGAGGTAGTAGATATGATGATTAGGAGAAAAATTAATATTTTATGTGTACAAGAGACAAAATGGACAGGTGAGAAGGCAAAGATGATAGAGAACTCGGGTTTTAAGTTATGGTACACTGGAAAAAGTAAAACAAGAAATGGAGTGGGTATTATTGTAGATAGTTTGTTAAAGGATGAAGTTGTAGGAGTAGTTAGAAAAGGGGATAGAATTATAACTCTTAAGATAATAGTGGCGAAAGAAACTATGAACATAATTAGCGTATATGCACCACAAGTAGGATTAGATGAAGCTACCAAATTAAGGTTTTGGGAGGACTTAGATGAAATATTACAAAATATTCCACCAAATGAAAGGATTTTAATAGGAGGTGATCTAAATGGTCATGTCGGAGTGAAAAATGAGGAATATGAGAGAGTACATGGGAGTTATGGGTTTGGAACGAGAAATGAGGAAGGAAAACTATATTAGATTTTGCGATAGCATATGACCTTATATTAGCTAATACATTTTTTAAGAAAAGAGAAGAACACTTAGTCACATTCAAAAGTGGGAATAATAAATCGCAAATTGACTTTCTTATGGTTAGGAAGAAGGATAGAAAGATTTGTAAAGATTGCAAAGTCATCCCTGGAGAAAGCTTAACTACCCAACATAGGGTAGTAGTGTTGGATATACGCCTCAAACATAGTATCAATAGAAAGAAAATATATACAATTCCTAGAATTAAGTGGTGGAAGTTAAAGGATGGGAAGCAACATATATTTAAAGAGAAGGTAGAAGTACAAGCATTAGGTGAAATATATGATGACTCTAATACAACATGGGATAAGATGGTATCAAAGTTGAAAATAGTAGCTAAGAGTGTCCTCGGTGAGTCAAAGGGGCATGCACCGCTAAGTAAAGAATCTTGGTGGTGGAATGAGAAAGTACAAGAGAAAGTGAGGGAAAAACGAATAGCTTATAAGGAATTATATATTTGTAAGAACGAGGAAAATTTAAAAAAATATACAATAGCCAAGAAAGAAGCTAAGAAAGTAGTGAGTGAAGCAAAAAATGAAACTTTTGAACGGTTATATCAAAAATTGGATACAAAAGAAGGGGAAAAAGATATTTATAGAATAGCTAAAGCGAGAGAAAGAAAAACAAGAGATCTTAGCCAAATAAAATGTATTAAAGATGAATGTAATAGGGTATTAGTAAGCGATGGAGAAATAAAAGAGCGGTGGAAGAGGTATTTTCATCAACTTTTTAATGAAGGTTTAGGAGACCAACTTAACTTAGGTAATTTAATTAGGTCAAATGAGCATCGAAATTTTAATTTTTATCGTAGAATTCAAACTTCAGAAGTAAAACAAACTTTAAATGAGATGCACAATGGAAAAGCCGTTGGACCAGATGATATTCCGATAGAGGTATGGAAGTGCTTAGGGAAACAAGGTATTGAATGGCTTACAAAATTATTTAACATGATATTGAAAACGAAAAAAATGTCTGATCAATGGAGGATAAGTACTCTAGTTCCCTTATATAAGAATAAGGGAGACGTACAAAATTGTGCAAACTATAGGGGTATTAAACTAATGAGTCATACTATGAAACTTTGGGAAAAAGTAATAGAAAAAAGATTAAGGAAGGAGACCACAGTGACAGAAAATCAATTTGGGTTCATGCCTGGAAGGTCGACAATAGAAGCTATACATCTTCTTAGACAATTAATTGAAAAATATCGAGAGCAAAAACAAGATCTACACATGGTATTCATTGACTTAGAAAAGGCATATGATAGAGTCCCAAGAGAAATTATATGGAGAATTTTAGAAAAGAGAGGTGTTAGCGTAACATATATTGAACTAATTAAGGATATGTATGAGGATGTAAATTGAAGCATTTCCAATAAAGATAGAGTTACATCAAGGATCAGCTCTAAGTCCCTATCTTTTTACACTAATTATGGACGAACTCACTGCGCACATTTAAGACACAGTACCGTGGTGCATGTTGTTTACAGATGATATTATTTTGGTAGATGAGACACGTGAAGAGTAAATGCTAAGCTAGAATCTTGGAGGGAAACATTAGAAGAGAAATGTTTTAAGTTTAGTAGATTAAAGACAGAATATATGAAATTTAAGTTTAGCAATATTAGAAGTAATGAAACAATTGTTAAGATAGGAGAGGATGAGTTGCCCGGAACCGAGAGATTTAAATATTTAGGATCATTTTTACAAAATGATGAAGGGATTGAGAGAGATGTCTTACATAGAATACAAGCAGGATGAGTGAAATGGAGGGGAGCGTCGAGTGTTTTATGTGACCGTAAAGAACTTCTTAAATTTAAAGGTAAGTTCTATAAAATCGCAGTTAGACCTGCTATGTTATATGGAGCTGAATGTTGGGCTATGACTCGAGCATATGAGCAGAAGATGAGAGTTGCAGAGATGAGGATGTTAAGGTGGATGTGTGGACATACGAGGATGGACAAAATAAGAAATGAGAGCATTAGAGAGAAAGTAGGAGTTGCATCTATTGAGGAAAAACTCAGAGAGACACGTTTAAGATGGTACGGACATGTACTTAGACGACCAATAAATGCTCCAGTTAGGCGATGTGAAACTATGATAAACATGCATATAAAACGAGGAAGAGGAAGACCAAAAAAGACTTGGTTAGCAACAATAAAACAAGATAAAATTTATTTAAATATAGATGATGATATAATAGGAGATAGAGCTCAATGGCGTAAAAGGATTCATACAGCCGACCCCACTTAGTGGGAAAAGGCTTGGTTGTTGTTGTTGTTGTTGTTGTTGTTATGTGGATTACTGCAGGCTTGATTTCAAAGTTGTAGGCTTCAATGGGCGGTCGAGTGATACTGGACCGAACCCCTCGTGTATATGGTGCCGCGTAATCTTTCAGCAGTTTGACGGCCATTCCTGAGGATTCTTATGCTGCTTGGAATGCCTTTTGTAGATTTCTTCTCCTCAGAAAGGTCCTGTCAATCTCTGGATCAAAGCGTAGTAGCTGTCCTGAAAGGTTAGCTCTACACATGCAATAATAAGATATGAAATATGATAGCAGAATAAAAAAATAATAAAAAAGAAATGAATGCGAAAAATTAAGAAAAGAAAAGAAAGCCTAGTCTAAATCGATATGATTTTACTAATGTTATAGATGCAGCCCTCGACAACGACGTCAAAAACTTGTTATGAACCGCAAGTGCACGGATTCATCCTCAGTAATAAATATATCAATCCCATAGGGACTGGTTATAAGCACTAGCAATTGTTCACTAAGGGTGAGCTAGACTACCAATGGTTGTGAATAGTCCAAGAAAGGTCGGGAAGAAGAATCGAGAGCTGGTGAGTCGAAGTGTTCACTTGGTTATGAGGAGTTCTAGGAGGTTGGTTTCGTTGTGGTGGTATTGCTGTGTCATGATTTATCCTACACTCACTGTCCTTTAACATGCAATTGCCTGATGCTAAAGCGGCTATTCTTAAGTACCAGTATAAAGAAGGACCCTAAGAAGTCCTGTTACGGTTTACCCCTGTCACTAGGGCACCTCGGCAAATCTTGAGGACACGATTATAATTGGTAAGTTAAGAATAGTGGTTAAGAACTAAGTTTTGGTCTCTTGCTTCCTTAAGGAGAATTTACCCCTCCTTTAAAGGAAGTATCCTAAATGCCCGTGAACGAGTTACCCCTGTCACTAGGGCCCCTCGAGTGTATGATCTAGGGATAATCTCACTACGAGGTTAACAAGTTCTACACAATCAAGCAACATGCAATTGAGACAAAGCATAAAAGATCATCTAACGAGTATAAGCATAATACGAGTTTTACATCAAACTGAACCACAACTACTCCTTAATCCTAGAACAAAGGATCTACTCCATAAGTGTCGGAGAAATACCCAAGGACATAATGTAGATAAACATACAATCTTCAGACACGGAGAAAGAAAGAAAGAATATGTTTATCCAATGACGACGAGTGACCTTCGGATTCAATTCTTGGCTTCTGGAGTCGATATGGTGGTGGAAGATCACTGGACGGAGGTCCAAGATGGCGTGGGATGGCTTCAAGATGTTTCTCCAACTGACGTCTCGCTTCCCTCGCTCTCTCCCCTCGAGAAAAAGGGTTAAAACCCTTATATAGACTAGGGTTCGACTGCGGAGACACGGTTGTGCCAAGATGGCACGGCCGTGTTCATTCTCTTCTCTGGTGGCGCTGCACAGCCTTGCCAATTGGCACGACCGTGTGGTGTCTGGTCTCGGTCCCTGGGGCACATCCGTGCAAGGATGTATGTGCCAATTGGCACGACCGTGTGGTGTCTGGCCTCGGTCCCTGGGGCACAGTCGTGCAAGGATGTACGACCGTGTACTTCTTAGTCTCGGCATGGGGTGGCACGGTCGTGCAAGGATGCACGGTCGTGTGTTGATCCGCCTCTGTCTTGGCCGCACGACCGTGCAAGGATTGCATGACCGTGCACTGTTCCCCTTCTATCTAGTCACATGGTCATGTAAGGTTGGACGTGTTGGGTTCGTCGGGCCGCGAAAACCGCTTTTTCGCGTCGCGGAAACCTCGAGTCACCCGAAGCCATGGATCTCGTGCAAAGATTCGTAAACAAAACTTTTCGAAAAACCTTTTCTTGTACGAGTTTGTAAAAACTTTAGATCTACACTAAAGTTAAGATCATTACTCTTGATGCGCGCCCCACGCGAATCCCGCTCGTCCAAATGTTGCCGGATCTCAAGACCGTCAAGCGCACGGTCCTCTAGAAGTATCCACACGGACACACTAGATGGAGGTGACCAAAAACCAAGGTGTGCTAGCACCTATGTGGTTCGGCCAAGGAAGGAGGAGAGGGAGAGAGCAAGAAGAACACTAGGAGGAAGAGGAAGGAATGAATGATAGAATCAATTTTCAAAATGAAAATTGTTCTCCACATTCAAGTGGCCGGCCACCTTCAAGGAGGTGTAACCCCCACATTAATTCCAATTAATGTGAAGACCATTAAGAGTTGTAACCCCCATGAGGTGGCACTCTAGGATGATGTGGATCAACACTATTGGTCCACATCTTGCCACCTCACTAAATGACATGGCAACAAGTGTAACCTCCTCATTTAATGTGGGCCGGCCACATTAAATGCTATGGAGGCTTGTAACCTCCATGAGGTGGCACACATTGATGATGTGGAGCAATTCTATTGGTCCACATCTTGCCAACTCACTAGTGATGTGGCAAAAAGTCAAGTCAAACATGACTTTTTCTCTTCCTCTCAAATCAAGTCAAACTTGATCAAATCTCTCTCATGGTTGATCTAATCCAACCATATGATTCAAGCCAACTTAATATAATGAATCTAATTCATTAAATTAAGTTGATTTAATGAGTCATAATCTAAATTAGACTCATTGAATACATGAATCAACTTGAGTCCAACTCAATTAGCCCAATTTGGATTACTCTTAATCCAATATGATTCATCAAATGAATCTAATCCTCTTAGTTCATCATATGAACCAAATCTCCATCTAATTGTCCTTAGTGTGTGACCCTATAGGTTCTTGTAACGTTGGCAATGCCCTAAACCCATTTAGGAGCATAAGTAATGAGCGGTATCTAGCAACACATCATTACTACCCAAGTTACAAGAATGTCGAGATCCGACATCACCTTGTGACTACTAATTGTGACTCCTCACAATATATGTCATTGTCCTTCTATCCTAGACATCTAGATTGATCAATATGAGGCATAGACCGTGTCATCCTCTAATCAATCTAAATCTTGAACTCCAAGTAGACTCACTCGATCAAATGAGCTCAACATCTAATGTTGACTCATTTGGGCATGGTCATGCACTTCGTGGTCTAACTCTATCAAGAATATTGATGTCGCTCCCGTCATATGGGAGGGATAGATCCCATCTACATCACTCACATCCCTCTGCATAATTTGTTACATACCCAGTAATCGCCTTTATAGTCCACCCTGTTACAGGTGACGTTTGACGAAACCAAAGTACATAACTCCTTATGTAGGGATCCATGGTGACTTCAGGTCTAAGGACTAATAGTCATACTAATAGCCACATGAGAAAGTATATGACACTCATATAACGATCCATGATACTTTCTCATGGCGGGTCATTCAGTATACATTCTCCAATGTATACCCATGTGTCAGCTTGATATCTCTATATCCATGACTTGTGAGATCAAGTCATCGAACTGACCTACATGCTAGTCTTATTGCATTAACATTGTCCCTGAATGTTAATACTCGACTAGGAATGATTTAGAGTAGTGTTCCCTATATCATCTCACTATCGATTCAACTAATCGATTGATATAGGTATGAACCTTCTACTCAAGGACGCTATTATACTTAGTCTATTTGGCACTAATACAAATAAGTATAATAACTAAACAAATGCCTTTATTAATATACAAGAATATGATATACATGAGTCCATACAATCATCAAATGATTGGCTCTAGGGCTCTAACTAACAATCTCCCACTAGCACTAGTGCCAATCAGTATAGGCTCTAAGACCTAATGACCTAGTGTGACCATCTTGCTTCCTCTGTGCCAAAGCCTTGGTCAAGGGATCTGCGATGTTAGCTTCTATAGATACTCTGCAAATCTTCACATCTCCTCTATCGATAATCTCTCGAATAAGATGGAAACGTTGTAGAACTGCTGTGAACTCTGCCAGCTCATAGCACTACCATTCAAGTAGAATACGAACCCTGACTGCGATCTATAATCATCCTGGTCGGTCCGGAAGCTAGCATCACTGTAACCCTTTACAACTAGCTCATCATTGCCTCCATATATCAAGAATAGTCTTTAGTCCTTCTTAAGTACTTAAGAATATTCTTGACCGCTATCCAGTGACTTTCACCTGGATCTGACTGGTATCTGCTCGTCATGCTCAAAGCATACGAAACATCAGGTCGAGTACATAGCATGATGTACATGATCGATCCTATGGCTGAGGCATAAGGGATCTGATCCATGCAGTCTCTCTCCTCTCTAGAAGAGGGACTTTGAGTCTTCGAAAGACTCACGCCATGTGACATCGGCAGAAATCCCTTCTTGGAGTTCTGCATGGCAAACCAAAGGAGTATCTTGTCAATGTATGTACTCTGACTTAAGCCAAGCAATCTCTTAGATCTATCTCTATAGATCTGTATCCCTAGAATGCGGGATGCCTCACCTAAGTCCTGTTAGTTAGAGCCCTAGAGCCAATCATTTGATGATTGTATGGACTCATGTATATCATATTCTTGTATATTAATAAAGGCATTTGTTTGGTTATTATACTTATTTATATTAGTGTCAAATAGACTAAGTATAATAGCGTCCTTGAGTAGAAGGTTCATACCTATATCAATCGATTAGTTGAATCGATAGTGAGATGATATAGGGAACACTACTCTAAATCATTCCTAGTCAAGTATTAGCATTCAGGGACAATGTTAATACAATAAGACTAGCATGTAGGTCAGCTCGATGACTTGATCTCACAAGTCATGGATATAGAGATATCAAGCTGACATGCATTAGAGAATGTATATTGAATGACCGCCATGAGAAAGTATCATGGATCGTTATATGAGTGTCATATACTTTCTCATGTGGCTATTACTACTAGTCCTTAGACCTCAAGTCACCATGGATCCCTACATGAGTTATGTACTTTGGTCAAACGTCACCCGTAATCGGGTGGACTATAAAGGCGTTCGGGTATGTAACGATTATGCAGGGGATGGAGTGATGTAGATGGGATCTATCCTCCCATATGACGGGCGACATCGCTATTCTTGATAGAGTGAGACCACGGCATGCCCAAATGAGTCAACATTAGATGTTGAGCTCATTTGATCGAGTGAGTCTAACGAGTTCAAGATTTAGATTGATTAGAGGATGACACGTCAATGCCTCATATTGATCAATCTAGATGTCTAGGATAGAAGGACACTTGTCATTATTTTGTGAGTAGTCACAATTGGTAGTCACAAGGTGATGTCGGATCTCGACATTCTTGTAACTTGGGTAGTAATGATGTGTTGCTAGATACCGCTCATTAGTTATGCTCCTAAATGGGTTTAGGCATTGCCAACGTTACAAGAACCTATAGGGTCACACACTTAGGACAATTAGATGGAGATTAGGTTCATATGATGAACCAAGAGGATTAGATTCATTTGATGAATCAAATTGGATTAAGAGTAATCCTAATTGGGCTAACTTGAGTTCGACTCAAGTTGATTCATGTGTTAAATGAGTCTAATTTAGATTTTGACTCATTGAATCAATTTAATTTAATGAATTAGATTCATTATATTAAGTTGGCTCGAATCAAATGGTTGGATTAGATCCACCATGGTAGAGATGGAGTCAAGTTTGACTTGACTTGAGAAGGAAGACCAAAGGTCAATTTTGACTTGACCTTTTTGCCACCTCATTGGTGAGTTGGCATTAGGTGGACCAATAATGATGTTCCACATCATCATGGGTGCCACCTCATGGAAGTAATAAAGCCACTCTCTTAATGGTTTCATATTAATTACAATTAATGTGATTTTATGATTTCATATTAATTGCAATTAATGCAATTAATGTGAATTTTGAAAGTGGACGGCCACTTGTTTTGTGAATGAGAATTTGATTTTTCATTCATGTGTGCATCTTCCTCCTCCCTCTCAAGCTCTCCCTCTCCCTCTCCTCCCTTGGCCGAACCACATAGGTGCTGTGCACCTTGGTTTTTGGTCATCTCCATCTAGTGTGTCCGTGTGGATACTTCTAGAGGACCGGCGCTTGACGGTCTTGAGATCCGACATCATTTGGACGAGCGGGAACGCGAAGGGCATCGCATCAAGGGTAAACACTTTTTCCTCATAGATCTAAGTAGTAGATCAGTTTTTGAACTCGTACAAGAAATAGTTTTTCGAATTTTTATACGAATCTTTGCACGGATCTACGGCTTTGGGTCCTTCGGGGTTTCCGCGACGCGAAAACTCAAAGAACCCAACAGTGGTATCAGAGCCACGTGCAAAGACTTGTACGAGTTAGTTTTTGGTTTTTGGAAAACAAAAAGCTTCTGTGATTTTCTGTAAAAATTCAATTTTTATGTTTTTATGGGTAATTTTTCCTTATAGGCGAAGCACAAGTGTCTCGGCACTTGTAGGCTATCGGGAAGAATTTTCCCAAACGGCTTCGTTTCGACCCAAAATCTTTTGGGACAGCGGACTCGGGTGCCTTTAGATCACAACGGAGCAACTCACGATGGTTAGATCGTGGGTAGGGGCGCTGCCCCTAACCCCGCAAGGGGATTTGCTCCGCGATCGCACCCGAAATCGCTAAAAACGAACCCGCCGGGAAGATTTTTCCGAAACGGCAATGTCTCGGCCCAAATCGTTTTGGGACAGCGGGTTTAGGCGCTGTTGGATCGCAAAGGAACCCTCGCGATGGTTAGATCGCGGGTAGGGGCGCTGCCCCTGGGCCCCGCAAGGGGATCCGTTCCGCGATTGCGCCCGAAACCGCTAAACGGGACCGCCGGGAAATTTTACTTGTAAAATTGTAAAAATTAATTTTAAAATTATAGAAAATTATGAAAATATATAATTTTGAATTATATATATTAATTTGTGATAGTCATGGCCCAAAGCCCAATATGATTGGTTGTGTTGTAATTCATAATACGGCCTGCGTGCCGTGATGTGTTTTCGCGTGTTGTATTTATTTTATTATTCGCGACCTGCGCGTCGTGCCTCGTCTTTTATTCTTGTTGTAAATTAGATTTAGACTCGAATGTAACTCGAGTTTCAAATTGTAATGTACAAATTGGAGCGGTGGAGGGTCCACACGAGACGGAGTTCCGAGGCGGGCACGAGCAACACAAGGTGGTCAAAGGGAGGAGCTTGGAGAAGTTGTTGACCCTAGGTTGACCAATCGATCTTCTCATTGGCTTGAGAAGATCGTAGTAGGGCCATGACTAAATCACAAATAGATTAATTAATTAATTATTATGTATTTGATGCATGTTTAATAATTAATTAATTAATTAGTGCCTTAACGATTAGATTAGATCTAAGTCGTGCACATGATGCACCCTTGCGATTAGATTAGATCTAAGTCGTGCACAAGATGCATCCTTCTCGATTAGATTAGATCTAGATCGAACCAACTCTAAATGCCTAACCGTGTCGTGATACCTATCACTACCTCGATCACATGTATTGTTGAATCTGCCAAAGCAGAGCAATACATATTATCTAGGTAGGGTACGGAGGGACAATCTTGGTCCCGCCTATCAACGCATGGGTGAATACAAACTCAATTAGATTGAGTATTCCTAATTACTCGGTTGGATCGAGTCAACTATAGGCATTCTTCCAATAGTTGGAAAGGTAGGACAAAATCACGTTTATATTAACTCTCGGGCATGTTAGCCAAAACTAACTCGAGTTTTAATATAAATATGGATCTTGATCCTATAAACAAGAGTTGCATAGAGATGTAATTGGTAATCGTTACCTACCGATCATACTAAGCCTTGGGCGTATTAGCCAAAGCTAACTCAAGGGTTAGTATGATGTGGATCTTGTCCCACAAGAATTATAGAATTCAGTGGGAGCATCATTTAATTAAAGGCCTAATTAAATGATTTTAAAGAATATGATACTTATTTCTGCATTTATTTCTGTTGTAGAATTGCCATGACGTCGAATACGAACATTTTCTCCCTGCGATCTGTCCTTAAGAAGGACAAGCTCAACGGAGCAAATTTCCTGGACTGGTACAGGAACCTGAGAATAGTTCTCACTCAGGAACGTAAATTGTACGTTCTCACTCATGTCTAATGCTCGCGACCATGAACTCTGAGCTTCAGAAGCAACATGAGTTAATGGGTGCTTATGATATGGTTGCACATCTTTGTCAGCTATATCAAGGACAAGCAGGGCACTGGAAGAGGAACTTCACAGGATACCTGGAAGATCTTAACAAGAAGAGAAATAAGATTTCTACTTCAGGTATAAATGTTATAGAAGTCAACCTCTCTATTTCTTCGTCGTGGGTATTAGATACCGGATGTGCTTCGCACATTTGTACTAGTGTACAAGCACTGAGAAATAGCAGAGCATTGACAAAGGGCGAGATAGACCTACGAGTAGGCAATGGAGCACGGGTTGCTGCTGTTGCTGTAGGGACTTATTTTCTATCTCTGTCCTCTGGGCTTATACTAGAGTTAGACGATTGTTGTTATGTGCCTGCATTGACTAAGAACATTATATCAGTTTCTTGTTTGGACAAGAAAGGATTTTCATTTATAATAAAGAACAAATGTTGTTCTATCTATTTAAACGATATGTTCTATTGTAGTGCACCTCTGATAAACAGACTCTATATTCTAGATCTAGAGAGCCCTATCTATAACGTTAGTACCAAGAGGTTCAAATCGAACGATATGAACTACACCTATCTCTGGCACTGTCACTTAGGTCATATAAATGACAAGCGCTTATCCCAGCTCCATAAGGATGGTTTGCTGGACTCATTTGATTTTGAATCATATGAGACATGCGAGTCATGCCTACGAGGCAAGATGACCAAGACCCCCTTTAGTGGGCATAGCGAGAGAGCAACTAATTTGTTAGGACTCATACATAGTGATGTATGTGGCCCTTTCAATGTTGCTGCTAGAGGCGGTTATAGGTACTTCATCACATTTACTGATGATTTCAGTAGATACGGTTATGTGTACTTGATGACACATAAGTCTGAATCCTTTGAAAAGTTCAAAGAATTCAAGAATGAAGTACAGAACCAGCTTGGCAAGAGTATTAAGGTACTTCGATCAGATCGAGGTGGTGAATACTTAAGCCTTGAGTTTCGTGACTACTTAGCTGAGTGTGGGATTTTATCTCAACTCACTCCTCCTGGAACACCACAGTGGAATGGTGTATCCGAAAGGAGGAATCGTACCTTATTAGATATGGTACGATCTATGATGAGTCACACAGATCTTCCGACATATCTATGGGGATATGCTCTAGACACGGCAGCTTTCATACTCAACCGAGTTCCATCAAAGGCCGTGATAAAGACACCATATAGGATATGGACTGGGAGAGATGCCCAGGTGTCTTTCATGAGGATTTGGGGTTGTGAGGCTTACGTTAGACGTCAAGTCTCAGACAAGTTAGGACCCAAATCCGACAAGTGCTATTTCATCGGATATCCCAAGGAAACTAAGGGATATTACTTCTACATTCCCAGTCAGCACAAGGTAGTTGTGGCAAAGACTAGGGTCTTTCTAGAAAGGGATTTTGTTTCTAGAAAGACTAGTGGGAGCACGTTCGATCTTGAAGAAGTTCAAGATGCGAACAATAGCACTGATGCCTCGATGGAAATTGAACTGGAACCACAAAGTGTTGTGGATGATGTTGTTCCACAAGGAGTTGAGGAACAACAACCAGTTCAAGTAGACATACCTCTTTGCAGGTCTGATAGGGTACGTCGTCAGCCTGAGAGATACTCATTTCTCTTGTCTGACCATGATGACGTTGTGCTCATAGAGGATGAGCCTACCACCTATCAGGAAGCTGTGATGAGACCAGATTCCGAGAAATGGCTAGAAGCCATGAGATCCGAGATGGAATCCATGTACACCAACCAAGTATGGACTTTGGTTGATCCACCTGAAGGGGTAAAACCCATTGGGTGCAAGTGGGTCTTTAAGAGAAAGACTGACATGGATGGACTTATCTATAAGGGTCGCTTGGTAGCTAAAGGTTTCAAGCAGATTCATGGTATTGACTATGATGAAACCTTTTCTCCAGTAGCGATGTTTAAGTCCATTCGGATCATGCTTGCTATTGCAGCATACCATGACTATGAGATATGAAAAATGGATGTCAAAATCACGTTTCTGAATGGAAACCTGCTAGAGGATGTGTACATGACACAACCTATCAGGAAGTTGTGATGAGACCAGATTCCGAGATATGGACTAAAGGCCATTCTCAGAGCTGGAATCTTCGATTCGATGATGCGATCAAACAGTTTGGTTTCATCAAGAATGAAGATGAGCCTTGTGTCTACAAGAAGATTGTAGGGGACATAGTTGTCTTCCTCATATTGTATGTGGATGACATACTACTCATTGGGAAGGACATCCCTATGCTTCAGTCTGTCAAGACATGGCTAGGGAGTTGCTTCTCAATGAAGGACTTAGGTGAGGCATCTCGTATTCTTGGGATACAGATCTATAGAGATAGATCTAAGAGATTGCTTGGCCTAAGTCAGAGTACATATATTGACAAGGTACTCCTTCGGTTTGCCATGCAAAGAAAGGATTTTGCCGATGTCACATGGCGTGAGTCTTTCGAAGACTCAAGGTCCCTCTTCTAGAGAGGAGAGAGACCGCATGGATCAGATCCCTTATGCCTCAGCCATAGGATCGATCATGTACGCCATGCTGTGTACTCGACCTGATGTCTCGTATGCTTTGAGCATGACGAGCAGATACCAGTCAGATCCAGGTGAAAGTCACTGGATAGCGGTCAAGAATATTCTTAAGTACTTACGAAGGACTAAAGAATATTTCTTGATATATGGAGGCAATGATGAGCTAACTGTAAAGGGTTACAGTGATGCCAGCTTTCAGACCGATTAGGATGATTACCGATCGCAGTCAGGGTTCGTATTTTGCATTAATGGTGGTGCTGTCAGCTGGAAGAGTTCAAGCGAGGATCATGGTGATTCTACAATGAGCGGAGTATATTGCTGCATCAGAGGCAGCAAAGGAGGCAGTTTGGATCCGCAAGTTCATCACTGAACTTGGGGTGGTTCCTAGCATCGCTGACCCAGTTGAGCTCTATTGTGACAACAATGGAGCTATAGCACAGGCGAAGGAACCTCGCTCACACCAGGGGACAAAGCACATACTACGGCGCTTCCATCACATTCGAGAGATTATCGATAGAGGAGATGTGAAGATTTGCAGAGTACCTACAGAGGCTAACATCGCAGATCCCTTGACCAAGGCTTTGGCACAGAGGAAGCATGATGGTCACACTAGGTCTTTAGGCCTTAGAGCCTATACTGATTGGCACTAGTGCTAGTGGGAGATTGTTAGTTAGAGCCCTAGAGCCAATCATTTAATGATTGTATGGACTCTTATATATCATATTCTTGTATATTAATAAAGGCATTTGTTTGGTTATTATACTTATTTATATTAGTGCCAAATAGACTAAGTATAATAGCATCCTTGAGTAGAAGGTTCATACCTATATCAATCGATTAGTTGAATCGATAGTGAGATGATATAGGGAACACTACTCTAAATCATTCCTAGTCGAGTATTAGCATTCAGGGACAATGTTAATACAATAAGACTAGCATGTAGGTCAGCTCGATGACTTGATCTCACAAGTCATGGATATAGAGATATCAAGCTGACACATGGGTATGCATTAGAGAATGTATATTGAATGACCCGCCATGAGAAAGTATCATGGATCGTTATATGAGTGTCATATACTTTCTCATGTGGCTATTAGTATGACTATTAGTCCTTAGACCTGAAGTCACCATGGATCCCTACATAAGGAGTTATGTACTTTAGTTTCGTCAAACGTCACCCGTAATTGGGTGGACTATAAAGGCGATTACTGGGTATGTAACGAATTATGCAGAGGGATGTGAGTGATGTAGATGGGATCTATCCCTCCCATATGACGGGAGCGACATCGCTATTCTTGATAGAGTGAGACCACTAAGCGCATGGCCATGCCCAAATGAGTCAACATTAGATGTTGAGCTCATTTGATCGAGTGAGTCTAACTTGGAGTTCAAGATTTAGATTGATTAGAGGATGACACGGTCTATGCCTCATATTGATTAATCTAGATGTCTAGGATAGAAGGACACTTGCCATTATTTTGTGAGTAGTCACAATTGGTAGTCACAAGGTGATGTCAGATCTCGACATTCTTGTAACTTGGGTAGTAATGATGTGTTGCTAGATACCACTCATTACTTATGCTTCTAAATGGGTTTAGGGCATTGCCAACGTTACAAGAACCTATAGGGTCACACACTTAGGACAATTAGGTGGAGATTAGGTTCATATGATGAACCAAGAGGATTAGATTCATTTGATGAATCAAATTGGATTAAGAGTAATCCTAATTGGGCTAACTTGAGTTCGACTCAAGTTGATTCATGTGTTAAATGAGTCTAATTTAGATTTTGACTCATTGAATCAATTTAATTTAATGAATTAGATTCATTATATTAAGTTGGCTAGAATCAAATGGTTGGATTAGATCCACCATGGTAGAGATGGAGTCAAGTTTGACTTGACTTGAGAAGGAAGACCATAGGTCAATTTTGACTTGACCTTTTTGCCACCTCATTGGTGAGTTGGCATTAGGTGGACCAATAATGATGTTCCACATCATCATGGGTGCCACCTCATGGAAGTAACAAAGCCACTCTCTTAATGGTTTCATATTAATTGCAATTAATGCAATTAATGTGATTTTATGGTTTCATATTAATTGCAATTAATGCAATTAATGTGAATTTTGAAAGTGGCCGGCCACATGTTTTGTGAATGAGAATTTGATTTTTCATTCATGTGTGCATCTTCCTCCTTCTCCCTCTCAAGCTCTCCCTCTCCCTCTCCTCCCTTGGCCGAACCACATAGGTGCTAGCACACCTTGGTTTTTGGTCATCTCCATCTAGTGTGTCCGTGTGGATACTTCTAGAGGACCGGCGCTTGACGGTCTTGAGATTCGGCATCATTTGGACGAGCGGGAACGCGAAGGGCATCGCATCAAGGGTAAACACTTTTTCCTCATAGATCTAAGTAGTAGATCAGTTTTTGAACTCGTACAAGAAATAGTTTTTCGAATTTTTATACGAATCTTTGCACGGATCTACGGCTTTGGGTCCTTCGAGGTTTCCACGACGCGAAAAAGCGGTTTTCGCGGCTCGAAGAACCCAACAAGTCCTTCATTGAGAAGCAACTCCCTAGCCACCTTCACAGACTGAAGCATAGGGATGTCCTTCCCAATGAGTAGTATGTCATCCACATACAATATGAGGAAGACAACTATATCCCCTACAACCTTCTTGTAAACACAAGGTTCATCTTAGTTCTTGATGAAACCAAACTGTTTGATTGCATCATCAAATCGAAGATTCCAGCTCCGAGAAGCTTGCTTTAGTCCATAAATGGACCTATGCAGCTTGCATACTCTACTAGTATGCTGTGGATCTACAAAACCCTCAGGTTGTGTCATGTACACATCCTCGAGTAGGTTTCCATTCAGAAACGCGGTTTTGACATCCATCTGCCATATCTCATAGTCATGGTAGGCTGCAATAGCAAGCATCATCCGAATAGACTTAAACATCGCTACTGGAGAAAAGGTTTCATCATAGTCAATACCATGAATCTGCTTAAAACCTTTAGCTACCAAACGACCCTTATAGATAAGTCCATCCATGTCAGTCTTTCTCTTAAAGACCCACTTACACCCAATGGGTTTTACCCCTTCAGGTGGATCAACCAAAGTCCATACTTGGTTGGTGTACATGGACTCCATTTCGGATCTCATGGCCTCTAGCCATTTATCGGAATCTGGTCTCATCACAGCTTCCTGATAGGTGGTAGGCTCATCCTCTATGAGCATAACGTCATCATGGTCAGACAAGAGAAATGAGTATCTCTCAGGCTGACGACGTACCCTATCAGACCTGCGAAGAGGTATGTCTACTTGAACCGGTTGTTGTTCCTCAACTCCTTGTGGAACAACATAATCCACAACACTTTGTGGTTCCAGTTCAATTTCCATCGAGGTATCAGTGCTATTGTTCGCATCTTGAACTTCTTCAAGATCGAACGCGCTCCCTCTAGTCTTTCTAGAAACAAAGTCCCTTTCTAGAAAGACCCCAGTCTTTGCCACAACTACCTTGTGCTGACTGGGAATGTAGAAGTAATATCCCTTAGTTTCCTTGAGATATCCAATGAAATAGCACTTGTCCGATTTGGGTCCTAATTTTTCTGAGACTTGACGTCGTACGTAAGCCTCACAGCCCCAAATCCTCATGAAAGACACCTGGGCATCTCTCCCAGTCCATATCTTATATGGTGTCTTTATCACGGCCTTGGATGGAACTCGGTTGAGAATGAAAGCTGCCGTGTCTAGAGCATATCCCCATAGATATGTCGGAAGATCTGTGTGACTCATCATAGATCGTACCATATCTAATAAGGTACGATTCCTCCTTTCGGATACACCATTCCACTGTGGTGTTCCAGGAGGAGTGAGTTGAGATAAAATCCCACACTCAGCTAAGTAGTCACGGAACTCATGGCTTAAATAATCACCACCTCGATCTGATCGAAGTATTTTAATACTCTTGCCAAGCTGGTTCTGTATTTCATTCTTGAATTCTTTGAACTTTTCAAAGGATTCGGAATTATGTGTCATCAAGTACACATAACCATATCTACTGAAGTCATCAGTAAATGTGATGAAGTATCTATAACCGCCTCTAGCAGCGACATTGAAACGGCCACATACATCACTATGTATGAGTCCTAACAAATCAGTCGCTCTCTCGCTGTGCCCACTAAAGGGAGTCTTGGTCATCTTGCCTCGTAGGCATGATTCACATATCTCATATGATTCTAAATCAAATGAGTCCAGCAAACCATCCTTATGGAGCTGGGATAAGCGTTTGTCATTTATATGACCTAAGCGACAGTGCCAGAGATAGGTTTGGTTCAAGTCAGTCGACTTGATCCTCTTGGTATTTATGTTATAGATAGGGCTCTCAAGGTCTAGAATGTAGAGTCCGTTTATCAGAGGTGCACTACAATAGAACATATCTTTTAAATAAATAGAACAACATTTGTTTTATTATAAAAGAGTATCCTTTCTTGTCTAAACAAGAAACTGAAACTATGTTCTTAGTTAATGCAGGCACATAACAACAATCGACTAACTCTAGTACAAGCCTAGAGGGCAGAGATAGAAAGTAAATCCCTACAGCAACAACAGCAACCCGTGCTCCATTGCCTACTCGTAGGTCCACCTCGCCCTTTGTTAATGTCCTGCTATTTCTCAGCGCCTGCACATCAATACAAATGTGAGAAGCACATCCAGTATCTAATACCCAAGATGTAGAAATAGATAGATTGACTTCTATAACATATATACCTGAAGTGGAAGTCTCACTTCGCTTCTTCTTAAGATCCTCCAAGTATACCTTGCAGTTCCTCTTCCAGTGCCCGGTCTGACCGCAGTGGAAGCAGGTAGCATCCTTGGCGACCCCTCCTTTAGGCTTCAGTGCCTTGCCTTTGCCCTTGGTTTGGGACTTTCCCTTACCTTTGGCGCTTTTTCGTGTCGCGGAAACTCCGAGTCACCCAAAGCCATGGATCTCGTGCAAAGATTCGGAACCAAAAACTTTTCGAAAAACCTTTTTCTTGTACGAGTTTGTAAAAACTTTAGATCTACACTAAAGTTAAGACTTAAGATCATTACCCTTGATGCGCGCCCCACGCGAATCCCGCTCGTCCAAATGGTGCCGGATCTCAAGACCGTCAAGCGTACGGTCCTCTAGAAGTATCCACACGGACACACTAGATGGAGGTGACCAAAAACCAAGGTGTGCTAGCACCTATGTGGTTCGGCCAAGGAAGGAGGAGAGGGAGAGAGCAAGAAGAACTCTAGGAGGAAGAAGAAGAGTGAATGATAGAATCAATTTTCAAAAATGAAAATTGTTCTCTCCACATTCAGGTGGCTGGCCACCTTCACATGTGCAACTCCCATTTCCACATTAAGTGCAATTAATGTGGAGCCATTAAAGAGTTGTAACCCCCATGAGGTGGCACTCTAGGATGATGTGGATCAACACTATTGGTCCACATCTTGCCACCTCACTAAATGACATGGCAACAAGTGTAACTCCTCATTTAATGTGGGCCGGCCACATTAAATGCTATGGAGGCTTGTAACCTCCATGAGGCGGCACACATTGATGATGTGGAGCAATCCTATTGGTCCACATCTTGCCAACTCACTAGTGATGTGGCAAAAAGTCAAGTCAAACATGACTTTTTCTCTTCCTCTCAAATCAAGTCAAACTTGATCAAATCTCTCTCATGGTTGATCTAATCCAACCATATGATTCAAGACAACTTAATATAATGAATCTAATTCAATAAATTAAGTTGATTTAATGAGTCATAATCTAAATTAGACTCATTGAATACATGAATCAACTTGAGTCCAACTCAATTAGCCCAATTTGGATTACTCTTAATCCAATATGATTCATCAAATGAATCTAATCCTCTTAGTTCATCATATGAACCAAATCTCCATCTAATTGTCCTTAGTGTGTGACCCTATAGGTTCTTGTAACGTTGGCAATGCCCTAAACCCATTTAGGAGCATAAGTAATGAGCGGTATCTAGCAACACATCATTACTACCCAAGTTACAAGAATGTCGAGATCCGACATCATCTTGTGACTACCAATTGTGACTCCTCACAAAATATGTCATTGTCCTTCTATCCTAGACATCTAGATTGATCAATATGAGGCATAGACCGTGTCATCCTCTAATCAACCTAAATCTTGAACTCCAAGTAGACTCACTCGATCAAATGAGCTCAACATCTAATGTTGACTCATTTGGGCATGGCCATGCACTTCGTGGTCTAACTCTATCAAGAATATTGATGTCGCTCCCGTCATATGAGAGGGATAGATCCCATCTACATCACTCACATCCCTCTGCATAATTTGTTACATACCCAGTAATCGCCTTTATAGTCCACCCTGTTACGGGTGACGTTTGACGAAACCAAAGTACATAACTCCTTATGTAGGGATCCATGGTGACTTCAGGTCTATGGACTAATAGTCATACTAATAGCCACATGAGAAAGTATATGACACTCATATAACGATCCATGATACTTTCTCATGGCAGGTCATTCAGTATGCATTCTCCAATGTATACCCATGTGTCAGCTTGATATCTGTATATCCATGACTTGTGAGATCAAGTCATCGAGCTGACCTACATGCTAGTCTTATTGCATTAACATTGTCCCTGAATGTTAATACTCGACTAGGAATGATTTAGAGTAGTGTTCCCTATATCATCTCACTATCAATTCAACTAATCGATTGATATAGGTATGAACCTTCTACTCAAGGACGCTATTATACTTAGTCTATTTGGCACTAATACAAATAAGTATAATAACCAAACAAATGCCTTTATTAATATACAAGAATATGATACAATGAGTCCATACAATCATCAAATGATTGGCTCTAGGGCTCTAACTAACAATCTCCCACTAGCACTAGTGCCAATCAGTATAGGCTCTAAGGCCTAATGACCTAGTTCGACCATCATGCTTTCTCTGAGCCAAAGCCTTGGTCAAGGGATCTGCGATGTTAGCTTCTATAGATACTCTGCAAATCTTCACATCTCCTCTATCGATAATCTCTCGAATAAGATGGAAACGTTGTAGAACTGCTGTGAACTCTGCCAGCTCATAGCACTACCATTCAAGTAGAATACGAACCCTGACTGCGATCTATAGTCATCCTGGTCGGTCTGGAAGCTAGCATCACTGTAACCCTCTACAGCTAGCTTATCATTGCCTCCATATATCAAGAAATATTCTTTAGTCCTTCTTAAGTACTTAAGAATATTCTTGACCGCTATCCAGTGACTTTCACCTGGATCTGACTGGTATCTGCTCGTCATGCTCAAAGCATACGAGACATCAGGTCGAGTACATAGCATGGCGTACATGATCGATCCTATAGCTGAGGCATAAGGGATCTGATCCATGTGGTCTCTCTCCTCTCCAGAAGAGGGACCTTGAGTCTTCAAAAGACTCACGCCATGTGACATCGGCAGAAATCCCTTTCTAGAAAGACCCCAGTCTTTGCCACAACTACCTTGTGCTGACTGGGAATGTAGAAGTAATATCCCTTAGTTTCCTTGGAATATCCGATTAAGTAGCACTTGTCGGATTTGGGTCCTTACTTGTCTGAGACTTGACGCCGAACGTAAGCCTCACAACCCCAAATCCTCATGAAAGACACCTAGACATCTCTCCCAGTCCATATCCTATATGGTGTCTTTATCACGGCCTTGGATGGAACTCGGTTGAGTATAAAAACTGCCGTGTCTAGAGCATAACACCAAAGGTATGTCGGAAGATCAGTGTGACTCATCATAGTTCGTACCATATCTAATAAGGTACGATTCCTCTTTTCGGACACACCATTCACCTGTGGTGTTCCAGGAGGAGTGAGTTGGGTAAGAATCTCACACTCAGCTAAATAGTCACGAAACTCATGGCTTAAGTATTCACCACCTCGATCTGATCGAAGTATTTTAATACTCTTGCCAAGCTGGTTCTGTACTTCATTCTTGAATTCTTTGAACTTTTCAAAGGATTCAGACTTATGTGTCATCAAGTACACATAACTATATCTACTGAAGTCATCAGTAAATGTGATGAAGTATCTGTAACCGCCTCTAGCAGCGACATTGAAAGGGCCACATACATCACTATGTATGAGTCCTAACAAATCAGTCGCTCTCTCGCTGTGCCCACTAAAAGGAGTCTTGGTCATCTTGCCTCGTAGGCATGACTCGCATATCTCATATGATTCAAAATCAAATGAGTCCAGCAAACCATCCTTATGGAGCTGGAATAAGCGCTTGTCATTTATATGACCTAAGCGACAGTGCCAGAGATAAGTTTGGTTCAGGTCATTTGACTTGAACTTCTTGGTATTTATGTTATAAATAGGGCTCTCAAGGTCTAGAATATAGAGTCCGTTTATTAGTGGTGCACTACAATAGAATATATCTTTTAAATAAATAGAACAACATTTGTCTTTTATTATAAAAGAGTATCCTTTCTTGTCTAAACAAGAAACTGAAACTATGTTCTTAGTAAGAGCAGGCACATAACAACAATCATCTAAATCTAGTACAAGCCTAGAGGCAGAGATAGCTGATAAGTTCCTACAGCAACAGCAGCAACCCGTGCTCCATTGCTCTGCTATTTCTCAGCGCCTGCACATCAGTACAAATGTGAGAAGCACATCCAGTATCTAATACCCATGATGTAGAAATAGATAGATTGACTTCTATAACATATATACCTGAAGTGGAAGTCTCACTTCGCTTCTTCTTAAGATCCTCCAAGTATACCTTGCAGTTCCTCTTCCAGTGCCCGGTCTGACCGCAATGGAAGCAGGTAGCATCCTTGGCGACCCCTCCTTTAGGCTTCAGTGCCTTGCCTTTGCCCTTGGTTTGGGACTTTCCCTTACCTTTGGGCTTGCCCTTGCTCTTGTGCTTCTGGACCATCAGAATGGGCTTAACCTTCTTAAGGTTAATCTCAGCAGTTCGTAACATACTAAGTAGCTCGGGCAGTGGCTTGTCAATCTTGTTCATGTTATAGTTGAGAACAAATTGACTATAGCTATCCGGCAAGGACTGCAAGATCAAGTCAGTGGCCAGCTCTTGGCCAAGTGGGAACCCCAGTCTTTGTAGGTTCTCTATGTACCCAATCATCTTGAGTACATAAGGACCTACGGGAGCCCCGTCTGACATCTTGCACTGAAACAGTGCCTTAGAGATCTCAAATCTCTCATGCCTCGCTTGTCCCTGATATAGTTGGCGAAGATGCTCAACCATATCGTAAGTGCCCATCAACCCGTGTTGCTTCTGAAGCTCAGAGTTCATGTTCGCGAGCATTAGACAAAACACATCTAATGTGTCGTCTTGATGCTTCTTGTAAGCATCTTTGTCGGCTCACGGGGCATTGGGAGGAGGAGCCTCCGGAATGGGCTGCTCCAGAACGTACAGTTTACGTTCTTGGGTGAGAACTATTCTCAAGTTACTGTACCAGTCCAGGAAATTCGCTCCGTTGAGCTTGTCCTTCTCAAGGACAGATCGCAGGGAAAAGGAATTCGTGTTCGACGTCATGGTTATCTACAACAGAAAATTTGCAGAAATAAATATCATATTCTTTAAAAAATCATTTAATTAGGCCTTTAATTAAATGATGCTCCCACTGAATACTATAATTCTTGTGGGACAAGATCCACATCATACTAACCCTTGAGTTAGCTTTGGCTAATACGCCCAAGGCTTAGTATGATCGGTAGGTAACGATTACCAATTACATCTCTATGCAACTCTTGTTTATATGATCAATATCCGCATTTATATTAAAACTCGAGTTAGCTTTGGCTAATACGCCCGAGAGTTAATATAGATGTGATTTTGACCTATCTTTTCCAACCGTTGGAAGAATGCCTATAGTTGACTCGATCTAACCGAGCAACTAGGAATACTCAATCTAATTGAGTTTGTATTCACCCATGCGTTGATAGGCGGGACCAAGATTGTCCCTCCGTACCCTACCAAGATAATATGTATTGCTCTGCTTTGGCAGATTCAACAATACATGTGATCGAGGTAGTGATAGGTATCACGGCACGGTTAGGCATTTTAGAGTTGGTTCGATCTAGATCTAATCTAATCGAGAAGGATGCATCTTGTGCACGACTTAGATCTAATCTAATCGCAAGGGTGCATCATGTGCATGACTTAGATCTAATCTAATCGTTAAGGCACTAATTAATTAATTAATTATTAAACATGCATCAAATACATAACAATTAATTAATTAATCTATTTGTGATTTAGTCATGGCCCTACTACGATCTTCTCAAGCCAATGAGAAGATCGAATAGTCAACCTAGGGTCAACAGCTTCTCCAAGCTCCTCCCTTTGACCACCTTGTGTTGCTCGTGCCCGCCTCGGAACTCCGTCTCGTGTGGACCCTCCACCGCTCCAATTTGTACATTACAATTTGAAACTCGAGTTACATTCGCGTCTAAATCTAATTTACAACAAGAATATAAGAGAAGGCACGACGCGCAGGTCGCGAATAAATAAAAATATACAACACGCGCAAACACATAACGGCACGCAGACCGTATTATGAATTACAACACAACCAATCATATTGGGTTTTTGGGCCACGACTATCACAAAATTTATATATAATTCAAAATTATATATTTTTCATAATTTTCAATAATTTTAAAATTTATTTTTAAAATTTTTACGAGTAAAAATTCCCGGCGGTCCCGTTTAGCGGTTTCGGGCCCAATCGCGGAACGGATCCCCTTGCGAGGCCCAGGGGCAGCGCCCCTACCCGCGATCTAACCATCGCGAGGGTTCCTTTGCGATCCAACAGCGCCTAAACCCGCTGTCCCAAAACGATTTGGGCCGAGACATTGCCGTTTCGGAAAAATCTTCTCGGCGGGTTCGTTTTTAGCGATTTCGGGTGCAATCGTGGAGCAAATCCCCTTGCGGGGTTAGGGGCAGTACCCCTACCCACGATCTAACCATCGTGAGTTGCTCCTTTGCAATCTAATGGCACCCGAACCCGCTGTCCCAAACGAATTTGGGGCAAAACGAAGCCGTTTAAAAGAAAACTTTCCGGTAGCCGAAGCCTACAAGTGCCGAGACACTTGTGCTTCGCTTCTACGGAAAAATTACTCATAAAAACTCTAAAAACTCAATTTTTACAGAAAATCACAGAAGGTATATTTTTCATAAAAATACAAATGAACTCGTACAAGTCTTTGCACGTGGCTCTGATACCACTGTTGGGTTCGTCGGGCCGCGAAACCCGCTTTTTCGCGTCGCGGAAACCCCGAGTCACCCAAAGCCATGGATCTCGTGCAAAGATTCGGAAACAAAAACTTTTCGAAAAACCTTTTTCTTGTACGAGTTTGTAAAAACTTTAGATCTACACTAAAGTTAAGATCATTACCCTTGATGCGCGCCCCACGCGAATCCCGCTCGTCCAAATGGTGCCGGATCTCAAGACCGTCAAGCGTACGGTCCTGTAGAAGTATTCACACGGACACTCTAGATGGAGGTGACCAAAAACCAAGGAGTGCTAGCACCTATGTGGTTCGGCCAAGGAAGGAGGAGAGGGAGAGAGCAAGAAGAACTCTAGGAGGAAGAAGAAGAGTGAATGATAGAATCAATTTTCAAAAATGAAAATTGTTCTCTCCACATTCAGGTGGCTGGCCACCTTCACATGTGCAACTCCCATTTCCACATTAAGTGCAATTAATGTGGAGCCATTAAAGAGTTGTAACCCCCATGAGGTGGCACTCTAGGATGATGTGGATCAACACTATTGGTCCACATCTTGCCACCTCACTAAATGACATGGCAACAAGTGTAACTCCTCATTTAATGTGGGCCGGCCACATTAAATGCTATGGAGGCTTGTAACCTCCATGAGGTGGCACACATTGATGATGTGGAGCAATCCTATTGGTCCACATCTTGCCAACTCACTAGTGATGTGGCAAAAAGTCAAGTCAAACATGACTTTTTCTCTTCCTCTCAAATCAAGTCAAACTTGATCAAATCTCTCTCATGGTTGATCTAATCCAACCATATGATTCAAGACAACTTAATATAATGAATCTAATTCATTAAATTAAGTTGATTTAATGAGTCATAATCTAAATTAGACTCATTGAATACATGAATCAACTTGAGTCCAACTCAATTAGCCCAATTTGGATTACTCTTAATCCAATATGATTCATCAAATGAATCTAATCCTCTTAGTTCATCATATGAACCAAATCTCCATCTAATTGTCCTTAG
This sequence comes from Zingiber officinale, assembly GCF_018446385.1. Lineage (NCBI taxonomy): Eukaryota > Viridiplantae > Streptophyta > Magnoliopsida > Zingiberales > Zingiberaceae > Zingiber > Zingiber officinale. Next base: position 61,885,196 of record NC_055992.1, read on the forward strand.
TGTGTGACCCTATAGGTTCTTGTAACGTTGGCAATGCCCTAAACTCATTTAGGAGCATAAGTAATGAGCGGTATCTAGCAACACATCATTACTACCCAAGTTACAAGAATGTCGAGATCCGACATCACCTTGTGACTACCAATTGTTACTCCTCACAAAATATGTCATTGTCCTTCTATCCTAGACATCTAGATTGATCAATATGAGGCATAGACCGTGTCATCCTCTAATCAACCTAAATCTTGAACTCCAAGTAGACTCACTCGATCAAATGAGCTCAACATCTAATGTTGACTCATTTGGACATGGCCATGCACTTCGTGGTCTAACTCTATCAAGAATATTGATGTCGCTCCCGTCATATGGGAGGGATAGATCCCATCTACATCACTCACATCCCTCTGCATAATTTGTTACATACCCAGTAATCGCCTTTATAGTCCACCCTGTTACGGGTGACGTTTGACGAAACCAAAGTACATAACTCCTTATGTAGGGATCCATGGTGACTTCAGATCTAAGGACTAATAGTCATACTAATAGCCACATGAGAAAGTATATGACACTTATATAACGATCCATGATACTTTTTCATGGCGGGTCATTCATTATGCATTCTCCAATGTATACCCATGTGTCAGCTTGATATCTCTATATCCATGACTTGTGAGATCAAGTCATCGAGCTGACCTACATGCTAGTCTTATTGCATTAACATTGTCCCTGAATGTTAATACTCGACTAGGAATGATTTAGAGTAGTGTTCCCTATATCATCTCACTATCGATTCAACTAATCGATTGATATAGGTACGAACCTTCTACTCAAGGACGCTATTATACTTAGTCTATTTGGCACTAATACAAATAAGTATAATAACCAAACAAATGCCTTTATTAATATACAAGAATATGATACAATGAGTCCATACAATCATCAAATGATTGGCTCTAGGGCTCTAGCTAACAGCCCTTGCCCTTGTGCTTCTGTACCATCAGAATGGGCTTAACCTTCTTAAGGTTAATCTCAGCAGTTCGTAACATACTAAGTAGCTCGGGCAGTGGCTTGTCAATCTCGTTCATGTTATAGTTGAGAACGAATTGACTATAGCTATCCGGCAAGGACTGCAAGATCAAGTCAGTGGCCAGCTCTTGGCCAAGTGGGAACCCCAGTCTTTGTAGGTTCTCTATGTACCCAATCATCTTGAGTACATAAGGACCTACGGGAGCCCCGTCTGACATCTTGCACTGAAACAGTGCCTTAGAGATCTCAAATCTCTCATGCCTCGCTTGTCCCTGATATAGTTGGCGAAGATGCTCAACCATATCGTAAGCGCCCATCAACTCGTGTTGCTTCTGAAGCTCAGAGTTCATGGTCGCAAGCATTAGACAAGACACATCTAATGCGTCATCTTGATGCTTCTTGTAAGCATCTTTGTCTGCTCGCGGGGCATTGGCAGGAGGAGCCTCCGGAATGGGCTGCTCCAGAACGTACAGTTTACGTTCCTAGGTGAGAACTATTCTCAGGTTCCTGTACCAGTCCAGGAAGTTTGCTCCGTTGAGCTTGTCCTTCTCAAGGACAGATCGCAGGGAGAAGGAATTCGTGTTTGACGTCATGGTTATCTACAGTAGAAAATTTGAAGAAATAAATATCATATTCTTTTAAAATCATTTAACTAGGCCTTTAATTAAATGATGCTCCCACTGAATTCTATAATTCTTGTGGGACAAGATCCACATCATACTAACCCTTGAGTTAGCTTTGGCTAATACGCCCAAGGCTTAGTATGATCGATAGGTAACGATTACCAATTACATCTCTATGCAACTCTTGTTTATCGGATCAATATCCGCATTTATATTAAAACTCGAGTTAGCTTTGGCTAATACGCCCGAGAGTTAATATAGATGTGATTTTGACCTATCTTTTCCAACCGTTGGAAGAATGCCTATAGTTGACTCGATCTAACCGAGCAACTAGGAATACTTAATCTAATTGAGTTTGTATTCACCCATGCGTTGATAGGCGAGACCAAGATTGTCCCTCCGTACCCTACCAAGATAATATGTATTGCTCTGCTTTGACAGATTAAACAATACATGTGATCGAGGTAGTGATAGGTATCACGGCACGGTTAGGCATTTTAGAGTTGGTTCGATCTAGATCTAATCTAATCGAGAAGGATGCATCTTGTGCACGACTTAGATCTAATCTAATCGCAAGGGTGCATCATGTGCACGACTTAGATCTAATCTAATCGTTAAGGCACTAATTAATTAATTAATTATTAAACATGCATCAAATACATAACAATTAATTAATTAATCTATTTATGATTTAGTCATGGCCCTACTACGATCTTCTCAAGCCAATGAGAAGATCAAATGGTCAACCTAGGGTCAACAGCTTCTCCAAGCTCCTCCCTTTGACCACCTTGTGTTGCTCGTGCCCGCCTCGGAACTCCGTCTCGTGTGGACCCTCCACCGCTCCAATTTGTACATTACAATTTGAAACTCGAGTTACATTCGAGTCTAAATCTAATTTACAACAAGAATATAAGAGAAGGCACGACGCGCAGGTCGCGAATAAATAAAAACATACAACACGCGCAAACACATAACGGCACGCAGGCCGTATTATGAATTACAACACAACCAATCATATTGTGTTTTTGGGCCATGACTATCACAAAATTTATATATAATTCAAAATTATATATTTTCATAATTTTCTATAATTTTAAAATTAATTTTTAAAATTTTTATGAGTAAAATTTCCCGGCGGTCCCGTTTAGCGGTTTCGGGCGCAATCGCGGAACGGATCCCCTTGCGGGGCCCAGGGGCAGCGCCCCTACCCGCGATCTAACCATCGCGAGGGTTCCTTTGTGATCCAACAACGCCTAGACCCGCTGTCCCAAAACGAATTGGGTCGAGACATTGCCGTTTCGGAAAAATCTTCCCGACGGGTTCGTTTTTAGCAATTTCGGGTGCAATCGCGGAGCAAATTCCCTTGCGGGGTTAGGGGCAATGCCCCTACCCACGATCTAACCATCGTGAGTTGCTCCTTTGCGATCTAATGGCACCCGACCCCGCTCTCCCAAACGGATTTGGGGCAAAACGAAGCCGTTTAAAAGAAAACTTTCCGGTAACCGAAGCCTACAAGTGCCGAGACACTTGTGCTTCGCTTCTACGGAAAAATTAATCATAAAAACTCTAAAAACTCAATTTTTACAGAAAATCACAGAAGGTATATTTTTCATAAAAAATACAAACGAACTCGTACAAGTCTTTGCACGTGGCTCTGATACCACTGTTGGGTTCGTCGGGTTTTCGCGTCGCGGAAACCCCGAGTCACCCGAAGCCATGGATATCGTGCAAAGATTCGTAAACAAAACTTTTCGAAAAACCTTTTCTTGTACGAGTTTGTAAAAACTTTAGATCTACACTAAAGTTAAGACTTAAGATCATTACCCTTGATGCGCGCCCCACGCGAATCCCGCTCGTCCAAATGTTGCCGGATCTCAAGACCGTCAAGCGCACGGTCCTCTAGAAGTATCCACACGGACACACTAGATGGAGGTGACCAAAAACCAAGGTGTGCTAGCACCTATGTGGTTCGGCCAAGGAAGGAGGAGAGGGAGAGAGCAAGAAGAACACTAGGAGGAAGAGGAAGGAATGAATGATAGAATCAATTTTCAAAATGAAAATTGTTCTCCACATTCAAGTGGCCGGCCACCTTCAAGGAGGTGTAACCCCCACATTAATTCCAATTAATGTGAAGACCATTAAGAGTTGTAACCCACATGAGGTGGCACTCTAGGATGATGTGGATCAACACTATTGGTCCACATCTTGCCACCTCACTAAATGACATGGCAACAAGTGTAACCTCCTCATTTAATGTGGGCCGGCCACATTAAATGCTATGGAGGCTTGTAACCTCCATGAGGTGGCACACATTAATGATGTGGAGCAATTCTATTGGTCCACATCTTGCCAACTCACTAGTGATGTGGCAAAAAGTCAAGTCAAACATGACTTTTTCTCTTCCTCTCAAATCAAGTCAAACTTGATTAAATCTCTCTCATGGTTGATCTAATCCAACCATATGATTCAAGACAACTTAATATAATGAATCTAATTCATTAAATTAAGTTGATTTAATGAGTCATAATCTAAATTAGACTCATTGAATACATGAATCAACTTGAGTCCAACTCAATTAGCCCAATTTGGATTACTCTTAATCCAATATTATTCATCAAATGAATCTAATCCTCTTAGTTCATCATATGAACCAAATCTCCATCTAATTGTCCTTAGTGTGTGACCTTATAGGTTCTTGTAACGTTGGCAATGCCCTAAACCCATTTAGGAGCATAAGTAATGAGCGGTATCTAGCAACACATCATTACTACCCAAGTTACAAGAATGTCGAGATCCGATATCACCTTGTGACTACTAATTGTGACTCCTCACAATATATGTCATTGTCCTTCTATCCTAGACATCTAGATTGATCAATATGAGGCATAGACCGTGTCATCCTCTAATCAATCTAAATCTTGAACTCTAAGTAGACTCACTCGATCAAATGAGCTCAACATCTAATGTTGACTCATTTGGGCATGGCCATGCACTTCGTGGTCTAACTCTATCAAGAATATTGATGTCTCTCCCGTCATATGGGAGGGATAGATCCCATCTACATCACTCACATCCCTCTGCATAATTTGTTACATACCCAGTAATCGCCTTTATAGTCCACCCTGTTACGGGTGACGTTTGACGAAACCAAAGTACATAACTCCTTATGTAGGGATCCATGGTGACTTTAGGTCTAAGGACTAATAGTCATATTAATAGCCACATGAGAAAGTATATGACACTCATATAACGATCCATGATACTTTCTCATGGCGGGTCATTCAGTATACATTCTCCAATGTATACCCATGTGTCAGCTTGATATCTCTATATCCATGACTTGTGAGATCAAGTCATCGAACTGACCTACATGCTAGTCTTATTGCATTAACATTGTTCCTGAATGTTAATACTCGACTAGGAATGATTTAGAGTAGTGTTCCCTATATCATCTCACTATCGATTCAACTAATCGATTGATATAGGTATGAACCTTCTACTCAAGGACGCTAGTCTATTTGGCACTAATACAAATAAGTATAATAACCAAACAAATGCCTTTATTAATATACAAGAATATGATATACATGAGTCCATACAATCATCAAATGATTGGCTCTAGGGCTCTAACTAACAGCACGGTCGTGTTCTTCGGCTTGTTCCGGTGTGTTGATAATCGCCGTTTTTGCTCCAAAAGAGTATATATAATGAATGCAAGGAGAAATAGGCAATCATGCAATGAATATATTTAAAATACCGGAAAATAGGCGAATATGAATAAAGGAATTTTCTGGAATTTTTGGTAATTTTTCAGGAATTTTTTGGAGCTCGTACGGACGTGTTAACGGGGATAAAACGGGGTCCGGAAAAGCCTGTTTAGGCTACCCCATTTAAGTGAGGAAATGTTTATATTTACAATTCCTTTTTCTTTTGTTTTTCTATATTTTCTTTATTTGTTTTCTTCTTCTCTTCCTCGCCAAAATCCCTCGCGCGCCCGATCCTCCTCGTGTGCTCTAACCGCAGCAGTTCCTCCTCCCCCTCGCGACAAATCCCCACAGCCACATCTTCTTCCTTCTCCTCTCCTCTGCCGCCATCACAGCGACGCTGCAACCCTCGGTGCCCTAGCGCCGGTCAACGCGTGCCCTAGCCGAGCTCGCCGACGCCGCTGCCCTCTTTGGACCGGAGCAGTGCCAGCCGTGCCCTAATTGGGTTGTGCCGCCGCCGAGATTGCTTCCCCGCCACCGACCTAGTGTTGCCGCCGGCCTTCCTCCGCCCTACAGCCGACTTCCACCAGTGTCTTAGCCTCCAGCCACCGTGCCCTAGGTCTTTCACCGGCACGTCTTTGCTCGGGTGGTTTCCGGCCAGGAGCAAGGGGGGTCAAGTTTTAGTTCTTCCTACTTGGTCCGATTGTTGACAGCAAGGTAAAAGATTAGGTGATCAGGTGGGTTGTGGTTTGATGTGTGATCTCATTTATTTAACTCAACATAATCTCATCAGTGGGAAGGATTTCAGCAGGGGGATTTGGTTTCGTGGGGACTTCGTTTGGTTCTAGCAGCACTCCAGTGAGCAGTTCCTTTGTTCCAGCATCAAGAGGGGCTGTGAATTGAGGTATCGTGTAAATTTTGATACATGATGAGTTAGGTTTATGTATAGTATTGGATTGGTATTGAATTTAATCCATTGCTTGTTTTGTTACATGCGATCAATTCCATTTCTAAGGAAGGATAAGGTTATTAAATAGGTTTGGAGATTTTATTTAGCTATATAGCTAAATACATTATCTGTTTGATAATACAGGACCTTGACGCGAGACGGTATCTCGACGTCGGATTGGACATTTCTTATTTGGAGGCGGGTACTTTTGACTTATTGTCTTTGATATGCTTAGTAATGAAATTAACAATTTGCATTAATTGTGATTTCTTATTTGTTTCGGTTAAACACTGCTCGATACATGTTACCTGCTTGATTGATTGTTTGTTTGCATCTCGTATTGATACCTATCTGATTTCACATGCTCATGGGTAGTGATATAACCATGTTTTACCATGTCAGAACCTAGCTTTGATACCTTATTTGATCAGTATACCTTGATATGATTTATTCACTATGGTGCCCATTGTTATATGTCCAGAGGTTGGTTTAGTATATTACCATGCTTAGTGACATTCACCATTTGCATGTTGTGTTAGAGATTGCTCCATTATTGTCGAGCACTTTGCCAGTTTTCATCACTGTTCGGTGCTCCGTTGTGACGCACATGGGTAGCTTGACACAGCGTGGTAGCACGTCAGTTTGACTCTTCCGGTGCTCCGTTGGTCCGCTCATGGGTAGTGTGACGCAACGTGTAGCACGTTAGAGATCCCTCCCCGTCATAGCGTACCGGGAGATGAGAGCATTGCGCTCCCCCATTTATGATTTGGGGTAGGAGTACGTGTGTACTCCGATAGCATCCCGTCCTCTCGGTCACTCATCAGGTGTAGTGATGCAGAGTGCACGGTTGTCACAGCCCTACCCACTCGGTCCCACTTTTGTTATGAGTTGGCTGACTGGCGTCAGGGGTGACCATGACATTGGCATCATATGCATGATGCATTTATTGTTTGTGATTGTGTTTGCTGCATTTATATGCTGCATATTGTTTGGATACCTATGTTTGACATGCATACAGGTCTTCTATATCTTTCGGACTGTTTGTCCTTATACCGGGTCCTGGTTAGTACAGATTCTCTCCTGTCTACTTCGGTTTGCATTTATCTTTATTTTTATCAGGAGACTGTACGCATGATTAGTGCTAGGTGTTATTTCTTTACTTTGCATATCAATTGTACCTGCTGAGTGTTGGACTCACCCCGCCTCCATTGTTGTTATTTTCAGGTTGATGCTGTCAGGAGGGAGTTCTAGTCGCTAGTCCTCACTGCACGTAGTGCTAGATCCCTGCAGACCTCAATGTTTTATCTATCATTTAGTTTTGTTTTTATTTTGATTATGTGTGGACTTGGTTATTTGGATACTTGGACATCGTATGTTTTTCTTTTGATATTGATGGATGTTCTATTCGATATGTTTTTACTACATGCCTGCCTGGACGGCAGAAGAGGTGAGTTTCGTCGGATTTGAGTTTTACGAGTGTAGTGGAGTAGGGTGGATTTTGAGTCAGTGTAGTGCTGTGATGTTACTATTATAAACTGCGTGGTGAATGTTTTTTTATTTATTGTTATTATTCCAGCCGCCTGTGGCTGAGGTATATGAGATGTAGAAAAGTTTCAGATTGTCCACCGTACAAGGGAGATGCTGCCGAAATTTTTTTCTCGGACAGGGACTCCTCTGGGGCGTGACAATTTAGTGGTATCAGAGCACAGGTTTTACGATCGTTGTTTTCGTATTTTAGATATTTGGGATAACCTGATACCTATTGATATGGTATCAGAGCACCAAGTTTGGCGATACTTGTTGGATTTGTATATTTTGGATTTTCGAGATTTATCTGATACCAATTTATTTGGTATCAGACCGGGTTATGATACCTGCTTTTGGTGTTCTGGAGATTTATCGGATACCTGTTGTTGGTATTCTGGATATTTGGGTTAGCCAGGTTTGCGAGTCAAACTGGGCATTTTCGGATTTTCGATATGGTTATGTTTCGGATTTCCGTTTCGGATTTATTTGGATTTCCGGCGATCTTCTCGTTCGGAATTTTGAGGTCAAAAGTTGGGGACTGGACAGCGACGGAACATCTCCAGACAACAAATAGGTATAATGTTTAGTTTATGATTTTTATACTTGTAGTAATATCTGTAATTTAATTTAACGATATGAGACGATCTACTCGTATTGCTGCGAGACGTGGTGATGGACGACCACGTGCGAGGACCACGGGATCTCTGGATATGCCAGAGATGCCCATTGTGAGTGAGCCTGTCAGTCAGGGACTGACTCAGCATGCTGCGGGCACGTTGGGCTTTCAGACCCCGACGGCTCCTATAGAGGTACCTACCTCGGTTGTGCCGAGCGTACCTATTCCTACAGTAGTTCTGGTACCATCAGGGGTATCATTGGCGTACCCGACATCTGCTCCAGCGCAGCCTACAACGTATTCAGTACCACCGCCACTTGGATCTGTTGGGTTTTTCGGGCCGCGAAAACCGCTTTTCGCGTCGCGGAAATCCCGAATCACCCAAAGCCGTAGATCCGTGCAAGGAAAACCGAACGAAAATTATGAGTACGAGTTTCAAAATTTTAGATCTACTCCTAGATCTACATGTTAAGAATTTTACCCTTGAAGCGTGCCCTCGCAAATCCCGCTCGTCCAACGGTACGCCGGATCTCGAGAGTGTCAACGTAGACACTCCTCTAATGATATCCACACGAACAAGAAGTGTCTCTCACACTCAAAGGATGGAGAAGAGAGACCCCAAGTGTGCTAGCACTTTCTAGGGCTCTCGGATGGAATGAAAGAAGAAAGGAGATCAAAGAAGAGAGGATAAAAACCAAGAACACTCTTCTATGTGACCTTCACTTACCCTTTCTACTTTTGGGAACTCAAATCACCCTCTCCACTCTTGGAACCTCACGACAACAGCACCATGGAGAGAAGAGAGACCACCCAAGGAGGAAGAAGAAGGAGTTAATAATCATTAAAATGAAAAACATCAATTCCATTCATTTTGAGTGGCCGGCCACAATGAGAGTAATTACTCTCATTAATGTGGCCGGCCACATTAAAACAAAGAAGGAAGTGTAACTTCCATTAGGTGGCGTAATCATGTATTAACTATGATGATGTGGCACATCATCATTGGCCACTTAATGCCAAGTCACACATATGATGTGGCAAAGTCAAGTCAAACTTGACTCTTCCTCTTCCTCTCAAGTCAAGTCAAACTTGACTTAATCTCTCTCATGGTTGATCTAATCCAACCATTTAATTCAAGCCAATTTAATATAATGAATCTAATTCATTTAATTAAATTGATTCAATGAATCATAATCTAAATTAGATTCATTGAACACATGAATCAACTTGAGTCTAACTCAAGCTAGCCCAATTTGGATTATTCTTAATCCAATTTAATTCATCAAATGAATCTAATCCTCTTGGTTCATCATATGAACCTAATCTCCATCCACTTGTTCTTTGTGTGTGACCCAATAGGTTCTTGTAACGTTGGCAATGTTTCTAAACTCCTTTAGAAACATAAGCAATGAGCGGCATCTAGCAATACATCATTGCTACCCAAGTTACAAGAATGTTGAGATCCAACATCACCTTGTGACTACTAATTATGACTCCTCACAATATGTGACATTGTCCTTCTATCCTAGACATCTAGATTGATCAATATGAGGCATAGACCGTGTCATCCCCTAATCAATCTAAATCTTGAACTCTAAGTAGACTCACTCGATCAAATGAGCTCAACATCTCATGTTGACTCATTTGGGCATGGCCATGCACTTAGTGGTCTCACTCTATCAAGAATACCGATGTCGCTCCCGTCATATGGGAGGGATAGATCCCATCTACATCACTCACATCCCTCTGCATAATTCGTTATATATCCAGTAATCGCCTTTATAGTCCACCCAGTTACGGGTGACGTTTGACGAAACCAAAGTACATAACTCCTTATGTAGGGATCCATGGTGACTTCAGGTCTAAGGACTAATAGTCATACTAATAGCCACATGAGAAAGTATATGACACTCATATAACGATCCATGATACTTTTTCATGGCGGGTCATTCAGTATACATTCTCCAATGTATACCCATGTGTCAGCTTAATATCTCTATATCCATGACTTGTGAGATCAAGTCATCGAGCTGACCTACATGCTAGTCTTATTGCATTAACATTGTCCCTGAATGTTAATACTCGACTAGGAATGATTTAGAGTAGTGTTCCCTATATCATCTCACTATCGATTCAACTAATCGATTGATATAGGTATGAACCTTCTACTCAAGGACGCTATTATACTTAGTCTATTTGGCACTAATACAAATAAGTATAATAACCAAATAAATGCCTTTATTAATATACAAGAATATGATACAATGAGTCCATACAATCATCAAATGATTGGCTCTAGGCCTCTAACTAACAGGATCTACAGTGTACCCGACACCAGTGGCACCTGTGCCCCCAGTGCCTACAGTAGCAGCAGCTGCACCATATCCGGTACCATTACCTACCGTACCTCCAGCTGCGGCCACTTATGTTCTTCCGGCAGTACCACCGACGACTTATGCTTCAGTATATACAGCAGCACCGGGAGTTCCTCCTCCGGTTTCTTCCGCGGTACCACCTGTAGTATCAGCTCCAGTGTTTCCGCCAGTTCCTGCAGCCGTTCCGACACAGCTCACTAATATTGTCGCTGCACGAGCTAGGATTCCAGCATTGGCTGAGTCGATGAAGACTCGTTTCACTCTTTTCTGCGGAGATCTCGATCCAAGTATGGCTCTGTCATGGATAGAGACTATGGAGCAGACTTTCTTCTATATGGCTTGCTCCGAGTGGGAGAAAGCAGAGCTGGGGGACTACGATTTATGGGATGAAGCTAATGCCTGGTGGATTACTCAGCGTTCTATTATTGGTTAGCGCAACGTCACGTGGACCAGGTTCAGAGAGGCTTTTGAGAGCCGCTTCTTTCCACTGTCTTATCAGATGGCTCACCGACAGGATTTTATGAGTCTGAGGCAGAACAATCGCTCAGTGACCGAGTATAATACTGAATTCCACCGGTTGGCTAAGTTTTGTCCAGAGTTAGTTGCGGAGGACAGAACTCGCATGATGTAGTTTATTCAGGGATTGGATGGTTATCTGCATGTACGGCTTGCCGGTTTAGGGATCACATCTTACTCTAATGCACTGGATCGAGCTTTGATGATAGAGTTACCTCAGCAGACAGCATATCCGGACAGGAAAAGAAAGCATACGGGTCAGATCCAGTAGACACAGGCGACAGGACAGCATCAGAGTAGTCGCAGACGGTCAGGTCAGAGTTCTTCTGGGGTATCTCGTAGGCCTCAGAAGTCAGGACAGTCTTCCTCAGGACGTTTCTGGTCTCCTCGGCAGGATCGGAAACAGTCCACCAGCGATATACAGTGTTTCCGATGTGGTTCCAGAGACCACATCACTTCAGCCTGCACTTTGGAACAGTCAGTTTGCTTTTATTGCAAACTGCCTGGGCACCAGAGCCGAGATTGTCAGCTGAAGGCTCAGCACACGACTTCCGGAGGGTCAGAGCAGAGGGGATAGTCTAGTCAGTCAGTGTCTCGACGAGGAGGGCGGAGATTCTCACCCTCACAGCGTCAGCAGGGAGCAGCTCCCTCAGCAACAGCATTTGGTATGCTTGGACAGGAGTACTCCAGTGCTTCTGTAGCACCCCAGAGTTTTGTTCCAGGACCTTATTATCCGACTCAGGGGCAGTACCAGACTCAGTCCCAGCCAGCTGCACAGTATCAGTCACCATCCAGCGCCTCAGTGGCAGGCTTCTGCCCAGCCGCAGCAGCCGCTGGCAGCGTTACCACCTCCTCCTCCACCAGAGACTGGACGTGTTCATGCGATTACCAGAGAGGATGCGTAGCGAGCCGACGGATCCGTTTTCCGCGGTATGATTTCCATTTATGCATTTTCCGCTGATATATTGATTGATACTGGTAGCTCGCACTCTTTTATATCTCGTACCTTTATGCAGGAGATTGGTAGATTACCTACTGTTAGATTGCAGCGATTGACTGTCTCCCTACCGTCTGGTGATACATTAGACGTCACCCAGGAGGTTAGAGGTTGCCCTTTAGACTTTGGCAACACGATACTTACGGTAGATCTTTTAGTATTAGAGATGGTTGAGTTTGATATCATTCTTGGCATGGATTGGCTGTCAGTATATCATGCTACCGTTGATTGCCAGACGAGGGTGGTCACCTTTCGGCCTCCGAACCAACCCTCGTGGGATTTCACTAGCATAAGAGATGACGGCATATCGATCATTTCGATGTTCAGGCTCAGAAGCTGTTGTCACATGGCTGTCAGGGTTTCCTATTATCTTTGATTAGTACAGACAACAGCAGTAGTTCGCAGCTCTCCGACGTTCCAGTAGTCCGAGAGTATCCGGATGTGTTTCCAGAGGAGCTACCTGGTTTGCCACCTAGAAGGCAAGTTGAGTTCGCTATTGAGCTGATTCCGGGAACCTCACCGACATCGAAAGCTCCGTATCATATGGCTCCAAAAGAGTTGAACGAGCTGAAGGTTCAACTCCAGGAGCTTTTAGACAGGGGATTCATTCGCCCTAGTGTTTCCCCATGGGGTTCTCCGGTATTATTTGTCAAGAAAAAGGGCGGCACCATGAGGTTATGTATTGACTACAGACAGCTGAATGCAGTGACCGTCAGAAATAAATATCCTTTACCATGGATCGAGGATTTGTTTGATCAGCTCAGAGGTACATCAGTGTATTCTAAGATTGATCTACGATCCGGATATCATCAGCTGAGAGTCAGAGACTCAGATATTCAGAAGACAGCTTTCCGTACCAAATACGGTCATTATGAGTTTTTGGTAATGCCATTTGGGCTTACCAATGCTCCAGCGATGTTTATGGACTTGATGAACCGCATTTTTCTTGAGTATCTGGATCAGTTTGTTATCGTTTTCATTGATGACATATTGGTCTACTCGCATTCCGAGGAGGAGCATGCACAGCATCTTCGTATAGTCTTGGAGATTCTTAGACGACATCAGCTGTACGCGAAGTTCAGCAAGTGTGCATTCTGGTTATCCTCAGTCGGTTTTCTGGGACACGTGGTTTCTAGCAGAGGTATTTCAGTTGATCCTCAGAAGATCGAGGTTGTCACTAGTTGGGAGCAGCCGAAGTTAGTTCAGGAGATCCGCAGTTTTCTGGGATTGGCCGGATATTACCGACGTTTTGTCGAGGGTTTTTTGCGTATTGCTATACCGTTGACACGTCTTACCAGGAAAGGCGTGAAGTTCACGTGGTCCGAGGATTGCGAGACCAGCTTTCAGGAGCTGAAGCGGAGATTAGTGTCGGCTCCAGTTTTGGTTTTACCTTCTGGAGAGGACGGATTTGTGCTCTATACCGATGCTTCTCTACAGGATTTGGGCGCAGTTCTGATGCAGCATAGCAGAGTAGTCTCTTATGCTTCTCGTCAGCTAAAGGAGCATGAGAAGAACTACCCAGTTCATGACTTGGAGTTAGCTGCCATCATCTTTGCTCTGAAGCTTTGGCGGCATCATTTATACGGTATTACATTTGAGATTCTCACTAATCATAAGAGTCTCAAATATATTTTCACTCAGAAGGAGCTTAATCTCCGACAGAGGAGATGGATGGAGTTCCTGAAGGATTACGATTGTACCATTAGCTACCACCCGGGAAAAGCTAATGTGGTTGCCGATGCACTCAGCAGGAAGTCTAGAGGGACTTTGGCTTGCCACCGGACTTCATTCACGGACTTGGTTCATAGTTTTTCTGAGTTAGACCTGGAGGAGCAGGGACCGACAGAGTAGGGTATTCTTGTTACCATGGTTGCTCAGTCATCGATCCGGACGAGGATCCGAGAGGCCGAGGCTGGTGATCAGCATTTGCAGTTCATTAGCAGTCAGATAGCTTCCAGGCAGCAGACCGAGTTTACACGAGACGACGAGGGTATTATATACTTCCGAGGCAGATTATGCGTACCTCAGTCTCATCCGGTCTTACAGGAGCTACTCCAGGAGGCACACCGTTCTCGATTTACGATCCATCCAGGCGGGACCCGTATGTATCGAGATTTGAGACATCGCGGATTTCGTAGCTAGATGTCTTGTTTGTCAGCAGGTGAAGGCTAAGCACCAGAGACCTGCAGGGTTACTTCAGCGAATTCCTATTCCTGAGTGGAAGTGGGATCACATTACCATGGACTTTGTGGTAGGGTTGCCGAGGACACGACGAGGTCACGACGCGATTTGGGTAATAATTGATCGATTAACCAAATCCGGTCACTTTTTAGCGATTCGGAGGACTGATCCCCTGGATCGATTGGCAGATCTGTATTATCGGGAGATTATCAGACTACATGGTGTTCCGTTGAGTATCATTTCGGATAGAGATCCACGGTTCACGTCTAGTTTCTGGCAGAGTCTGCTGCAGGCCTTGGGCACACAGCTCCATTTCAGTACAGCCTTCCATCCACAGACAGATGGACAGTCAGAGCGGACTATTCATACTTTAGAGGACCTGCTGAGGTCATGTGTTATGGATTTCGGAGGCAGTTGGGAGGACCATCTACCGTTAGTAGAGTTTGCTTATAACAACAGCTTTCATTCGGCTATCCAGATGGCACCATTTGAGGCGTTGTATGGTAGACCTTGTCGGACACCCGTCCTCTGGGATGAGGTTGGAGAGGCCCAGTTGTTGGGACCTCATAGAGTTCAGCAGGATGCAGAGTTGGTCCGTACTATCAGACGGAGGATGTCAGAGGCGCAGGATCGCCAGAAGAGTTATGCTGATCGGAGACGCACACCACTAGAGTTCTCTGTTGGTGACCATGTATTTCTGCGAGTTTCACCCACGAAAGGGGTGAAGAGATTTGGCCTCAGAGGTAAGCTAGCTCCGCGGTATATTGGCCCTTTCAAGATCTTGGAGAGGATCGGAGCGGTAGCTTACCGGTTGGCACTACCACCGTCCCTGGCAGGCGTTCACGATGTGTTCCACGTATCGATGTTGAGGAGATACGTACATGACCCGACACATGTGCTGGCAGATATTCCAGTTCCAGTTCAGCCTGACATTACATATGAGGAGGTTCCGGTACGGATTCTCGACCGGAAAGAGCGTCAGTTGCGGAACAAGACTATCCGGCTGGTTAAAGTCGGATGGCAACATCATTCGGACGAGGAGGCTACTTGGGAGCTTGAGGATACGATCCGAGCTCGATATCCCCATCTTTTCACTTGAGGTATGTGATTTATTTACCGTTCAGCATTTATACTCTATATCTGTTGTTCGTACTTGCTGATGGTAGATAACGAAATTTGGGGACCAAATTTTTATTAGTGGGGGAGAAAGTAAAATACCAGAAAATAGGCGAATATGAATAAAGAAATTTTTTGGAGCTCATACGGACGAGTTAAGGGGGATAAAACGGGGTCCGGAAAAGCCTGTTTAGGCTACCCCATTTAAGTGAGGAAATGTTTATATTTACAATTCCTTTTTCTTTTGTTTTT